>NW_012150530.1:732583-733659 GCF_000956105.1 Propithecus coquereli | reverse complement strand
ATGCTGAAATAAAAAAAAAAAAGGAAGGAAGCAGATACCAAAAAAAAAAAAAAAAAAAAAAATTGGCAAGAAATGTAACTTAAAATTTTGGGAAGCAAACTCACTTAAAACTTCACCAGATTCACAAGAATTATATTTCATACATCTGTGGTCCCCAACCCCGGGGCCACGAACTGGTACCAGTTCGTGAGCTGTTAGGACCCAGTGGTGCACAGCAGGGGGTGAGCGGCAGGCAAACAAGCAAAGCTTCATCTGTACTTAGAGCCCCTCTCCATTGCTTGCCATCCACCCTTCCCCAGCTCTGTGGAAAAATTGTCTTCCATGAAACCAGTCCCTGGTGCCAAAAATGTCGGGGACCACTGCCATACATGTTTACATAAATCTATACAACATCATAAAATAGGTTGACATTTGAAATGAGTGTATGAGAAAAGCGAGAGACAGGGGGAGAAAGAGAGAGAGGGAAAGGAAGATGAGAATAAACATGAAATAAAATTAGAAGAAACCAGAGTTGATGCTAACACAAACACTGATGATACGATTTTCTGAATATTGGAAAACAATGACCACAAATTTTTTTCTAACCTTTCTAGTAGCCTCTGCCTAATGAAAAGTCAGACTTTGTTATATAATTACTAGTGTTCATTAGATAACATCAAGCCAGTTGTCAAGAAAACTTACACCAGTTCTTTGTACTAAGAGTGTAAATATATTTATTTCATGGGTCTCTGTGTGTAGAACACAAGAATGTAAACAATATCATATCACATTGTTATGGTAGCTAAGGCAATGAATTTCATGGATTTGTCTTCTCAATGTAGAACCAAAACAAACAAAAAATCTGAAGGAGTAGTTCAGTGTAATTAATTCTGTGAGAGGTCAAAACCATGGCATTTTAAGATGAAATTTTTGCTTGTCTGACTTAATCAAAGTATATATATTGGAATGCTTAACCTTCCTGTTTTCAATTTTTGGCTCACCTACACTTTCTCCTATATCCTGACACCCCAAATCACCTTCTTATTCCAATCTACACTTCTGAATATTAGCAAATGAAAAAATATTCTAAGCAATCC
>NW_012150530.1:721197-724383 GCF_000956105.1 Propithecus coquereli | reverse complement strand
ACATGATCTTATACATTTATCCACCTATAGACATTTAGGTTGATTCCATATGTTTGCTATTGTAAATAGTACTGCAATGAACATTGGGGTGCAAATACCTTTGATATTCTGATTTCTTTACCTGATTAAAAACCCAGTAATGGGATTCCTAGATCATATATAGTTTCATTTTTATTTTTTTGAGAACTCTCCAGACTATATTCCGTATGGATGTACTAATTTATATTCCCACCAACAGTACATAAAAATTCCATTTTCTCTGTATCTTCACCAGCATGTTATTTTTTTGCCTTTTTTTATCAAGAGCTATTCTAACTGGGTTAATATGATATATCACTTTGATTTGCATTTTCCTGTTGATTAGATATGTTGAGAATTTTTTCAAACACCTGTTGGCCATTTGTATTCTTTTGAGAAATGCCTTTTCATATCTGTTCCCCACTTTTTAATGAGATTATTTGTTTTATTTTACTGTTGAGATGTCTGAGTTTCTTGTATATTCTATTAGTTTTTTGTTGGATAAATAGCTTGTAAACATTTTCTCCCATTCAACGTATTGTACCCTTACTCTGTTGCTTGTGTCCTTTGCTATACATAAGTTTTCTAGTTTAATATAGTCCCATTTGTCCATATTTTTTTAGTTGTCTGCGCCTTTGAAGTCTTAGCCATAACATCTTTGCCTATTCCAATGTCCTGACATGTTTCCACTATGTTTTCTTCTATTAATTTATAGTTTCAGGTCTTATACGTAAGTCTTTAAGTTGATTTTTGTATATGGTGAGATATAAGAGTCCAGTTTCATTATTGTGAATACAGATATCTAATTTTCCCAGTACCGTTAATTGAAGTAGGTGTCTCTTTCATAATGTAAATATTATTGGCATCTTTGTTGAAAATAAATTGTTCGTATATACATGGATTTATTTCTGTACATTTTTTTCTAGTTTTATCTTCTCACCTAAAGTACAATATGCCTAACAATGCTATATACATTTTCACTTGAATGTGCTTCCATCCTTCAGAGTCACCATTTCTGAAATTAAATTCAGTATCCTTTATCTTAACTTTCTCACAAGGTGTTTCAAGATCTTTTAGTGCCACCATGTCTATAGAAAATATCCTCAAGATCTACCTTCCTCTTGCATGTTTCAGTTCTTGCATGAACTTTTGATCATTGCAGCTCTTAAAAGTTTTCTCCTCTGAATTTCTATAGAATCTAAAAAACATATTTAACCTTAGATACATATCTTGTTTTGTTCTCTACTGGTTTTATATGTGTGAGACGTAGCTGTGAATATTATGTGTTAAATGTCTTACCTAAATAATTTTTAGTCCTTACCAAATTATGCTAAGAAGAATTTATAATTCCCATTTTCCAGATGATTCACTGAGACTGAGAGTAATGTCTATCCCCAAATCACACAGAATTTAGGTTCAATTCCACTCTAATTTATAATTTGAAGAACTTTCTGCAGTCATATGTTTTCTTTTAATATATTACAGAACATACTCACAAGACAAAAGGGAGCAGATGGTCTTTTTTCTTGCTCTCAGCAGCTACATTAACTGCCAGCGATAATTCACCAGAGGGAAGTACAGTTGAGGGTCTAGCAATGCTAATAGAATTCTGTGCAGATCATTCTGATTTTGATGGGATTGAGATTGCAGGTATGTAATAGAAGGAACAATAATTTACTATTTTCTAAATCTCATTTGAGTTTGAACTGTTATTCAGTAGTTTAATTTCATTTCTGAAAATTAAAAAAAAAATGCATTTGCCTTGTTAAACAAAAAACAAAGGGAGAAAAAAGAAAAGAAAAGGAGAGGAAAGAAAAGAAAAACAGATTCATCACATTTAGGTGGGTCTTTTCTACCTAATTAAATGATGCTCTCATAGGGTTATTTAAGTCAATGAAATCTTCAGATAATTAACTCTAACTGTCCCTAAAATACTTGAGGGATAATGTTCTACATATTTAAAATATGAAGCTCTCTATTGCCTTCAAATTGAAAGTAACTAATTGGATATGCCTATACTATCTTCCACAAACACTCTTATTTTGCTTGAAAAGTAAGCATTTGATTTTGATCAGATCCAATTGTTTCATCTCACTTATGAGATCAACATTAATGAATAGCTAAACAGTTTCATATGCCATTAACTTGTTGAATTCACTTACAATATTCCCTGTCAGGTCCAGCGTCTTGATGGATTGTTGTCCCGGTTTTTTGACTCCCTGCTTGAAAGAATCACAAGCAGGCCAATATGACAGAGTGATCTCAGACAGGAAGCAATTCCACACAAACAGCTTTCACTGCAGAAAAGAAAGACGCTATACAAAGTGAGAATACATTCCAGAGAAAGGAACAGGTCAGTCTCCATGAGTGGAGAAAGATGTTAAGGACTCCCAGGTGGTTTCCTTTTCATTGGCCTGGTCTGGGGGAGGGCTTACAGGGGATGTGAGATGTTACCAGATGATTGATCTACACGATTGTCAGATGTTTTACGTTTTCCTGCAGTCCCCTCCCCTAGTTGGTCCCCTGGCTTTTCCACCCCTAGGAACCACCACCCTCCTGGCCTGTATCTGCCACCTGCAGATTTGATCCCTGCCTAACACGCTAGAGAAAATGATTCAATATTATTGGGACTATCTCATACATGGACATAATTTTGACATAGAAATCAAATAATATTGATGAAGAAGAAAACGATAACATAAAAAGAGTGACTGCAAGGACAGATTTCAATAAACTTAACTTTCGTAAGGCACGTATATAAAAATGACAGAAATAAAGGGTGAAACCAAAGACAAATATATGAGTCCCATGAATCTTTTAGTAACTATCTGGAATCTTTCAGGGGTGATGGTCATATTTAGTACTTTACTTGTGGTGATATTTTCATGGGTATACGCATAAGTCAAAATTTATCAAATTATACACTTTAAATATATTAATTTTATTATATGTCAATTATACTTAAATAAGGCTCTTAAAAGTAAAATTAAAAGAAGAAACAATTATAAAAATTAGCCCCCTAAAGTGCTAACCCATAGGATATTTGAGACTTTTAACATCTGTCGTTATAAAGAAGAAAATAAAAATCATTCGCCACATATCACCACAGTTAATTAACACTTTTAATTAGAAGTATTAATCTCAGCAGTTAAACAAAAGAAAGAAAAC
>NW_012150530.1:717102-719102 GCF_000956105.1 Propithecus coquereli | reverse complement strand
TTTTTTTTCTTCATTTGCAAGATTGTTTTGGGTTTTGGCTATTCAGGATCTTTTGAGATTCCATATGAATTTTAGGATGTATTTTTCTGTTTCTCCAATAAGAAAATGCAGTAGGGATTTTGATAAGAATTGCATTAAATCTATTGATCACTTTGGGTACTTTCTACATCTTAACAATATTACGTCTTTCAATCCATGAACACTAATTGTCAATTTATTTGTGTCATCTTTAATGTTTTTTCAACCGTTTTGTATTCATCATTGTACAAGTCTTTCATAGCCTTGGTTAAGGTAATTTCCTAGTATTTTATTCTTTGAGTGTAATTACTTTCTTAATTTTCTTTACGGATAGTTCATTGTTAGTATATAGAAACGAAACTGTACTTTTTGTGTATTGATATTCCATCCTATAACTTTGTGAATATGTATATTAGTTCTAACATCTGTCATCAGCAAATACAGATAAATTTACTTCCTCCCTTCTTATTTGAAGCCATTTATTTATCTTTCTTGCATAATTTTTATGACTAGGATTTTCAGTATCATGTTAAATAGAAGAGATGAAGGTGGGCATCCTTGTCTTGTTCCTGACCCTATAGAAAAATTTTGTCTTTCAACATTGAGTTGGCAATGATTAGTGTTTATTAATGGTAGTAAAAATGTCTTCTCCCTTTTGATCCTCAGTCAAGAGTTTATTTAGCCTTTCTCATTACCAAACCTTATTCAGTGTTTGTTATATATAATAGCAACTCAGAATGGAAATTTTAAAAAGTTCATTAGTTAGACTCAAGTTCCAGAAGTAAGCATAAGTAAAATTGAGTCCATTGCCAGAGTAAACAAAAGCCACTACCATGGGGCACCACGGGCACTGAATGAGGCTATGTTCCATTACATTAGAAAAGATTAAAGTAAGCAGATTGACTTTTGTTGGTAGTTCTCAGCGCCCACTTTGGCAGAGCAGTTTTAAAACCTGGAAAAGAGGAACCAGTAAACAGCAACAGGACGAAAGGGGACAAACCGGAGGATACCAAAGAGAATTATTACTCCCAAGAACTCAGAGAAATTCTTCTGATTTCCACAGGCACCCCTGCCGCCAATACTCTGGGTGCTCTTTGAGCCAGGTCTGCTGTCTGCCCACCCTTGTGTCAGGACAGGAGTGAACTGACCTCATTTCTCTTCCCGCTTTTGTTTCTCCTTCATTCTCCAAGCCACTTGCTGTCCTCTCCAGCCACCAGCCCCCACATCACTCATTCAGAGACCAATTCCTCAGGTTGCTGGTGGCAATAAGAGAATCCAAAGTCTAACTGAAATTTCCAGAGATAACACCTATTGCTTTCTAGCATCTGCCTGTCACTACCACGGAGCCAAAGGAGGTTAGGCCGATAGCAATTTGTTTTTCACAAAACTAAGCTGGTGGCTTCTCTTTACCTTGTATTGTTCCAGGTGACTGCAAATGGTCTTGTGGAGAATCCATTTAACATCTTTCTGGTTATTACAGTCTGACAGAACACTCCAAAATTGCCAGGAGCACCTCTTCTCTTTACAAAGCTGGGCACCACCTTCAGCCCGTTTTTAGAAGCCAGTCACTGAGGGCTTTAACTCTTATCGTTCCTGGGTTCCATGCATCACGTCCTGCCTGGTGGTAGTACTTCTCAAATCTTATTCCCATTGGATTTCTGTCTTCTCATTCCATGGACAACTGGCTCTGACAATCAAAACTCAGGGAACTTTATTCGAAAGAACAACACAGGTGAAGACACATTTTAAAAATTGTGCCTTTTCATGTATTGACAACCACCCTTTCCTCCCCCAAGGCAATGTTTCCTTTAGTCCTTCTCTTAAAAAAAAAAAAAAAAAATTAGTTTATTTATGCTAGTTATTTTTTTTTATTTCAGCATATTATGGGGTTACAAATGTTTAGGCTACATATATTGTGCTTGTCCCCTCTCCCCCAGTCAGAGCTTCAAGTGTTTCCACCCCCAGACGGTGCGTGTGGCACT
>NW_012150530.1:704914-713672 GCF_000956105.1 Propithecus coquereli | reverse complement strand
TCTCTCTCTTTTTCTCTTTCTCTTTGATTTGGATATTTATCTACTGATTTACCTTCTCACAATAGCAGCTTTGGTGTCTTATTTTTCTCTATTATTTTTTTTTTCTGTTTGTACATTTAATACAATTATTGACAGGGTTGGGCTTAGGTATATGATTACAGATATTCCTCAACTTACACTGGGTTCACATCCAAATAAACTTATCAAAATATCTTAAGTTGAAACGGTAGGATGAGTTTATCTGTATGCAACCCCATTGTAAATTGAGGAGGATACTGAATGTGTATTGCTTTTGCACTACTGTAAAGTTGAAAAATCATTAGGTTGAACCATTATAAATCAGGGACTGTCTATATATTACTTGTTTTCTGTTTGTTCCCTCAGGTTTTCACTTATGTGTTTCCCTTTTCCTGCTTTCTTTTTTAACTTTTTAAACCATTTTTAGCATCTCTTTTTACTTATTTACTACATTTTTGAGTACCTTTCTTTCTACAGCTTTTTAAGTGGGGTTTCTAAGCATTAAAACACATATTCTCAACGTTTGCTTTCTACTCTGGCATATAAAGAGCATGGAAGTTGTCATGACATCCTAACAACAAATACAAAGCTGAACAAACTGAAAAACCAACAATTTTTCTTAGATTCATCAGAGAAGTGAGGTCACAAGGCAAACTGCTACCCCCAAAACTGGAGAAACAAGCAGGTGGATACAGAGGATCACAACTTAATAAAGCAGAAAGCTCCACAGGAACCAGTGCCAGAGCAGAAAAAACTGAGCTGTAATTGATAAATTCCTGGAGGCTCAGTGTCAGAACTCTGAGTTTTAAAAACTTCTAGGGGACTCAGTCATAGGTGGAGAGGCAATCATTTGTTAGTTTTAACTCCAGAACCTCACCATGAATAATGGTGATAAACCTCCTCGTGCTTTTAGCAGTAGGGAAAAATAGATATTTTGAAATATGCTAGAGCATATTTCATATTTCTGTTCTCCTTAACAGGGCCTGCCCTCAAGAGAAACTATTTTACCAGAGGCTAAATTATTAGAAATGTTTAAAGCCTAGCTGACCTTAGGGAAGGGAAATACCCAATCCAGCCCACTCTAGCCATCCTGTCCTGGAATGAGAAACACCACTTTCATATTGGGATGGAGATCACCAATAAAAGGAGGATGTGTAGGATCATTATCAACAATAAGCAAAATTTTGAAAGATATGTTATTCTATAGATAGATAGATAGATAGATAGATAGATAGATAGATAGTTTCTTCATTTGGCCAGCATAGCAATTCAGCAGGACATTTTGGTGGAGGAGCTGGGTCATCCATGACTTCTTACTGCTCCTGTAGTGCACTGGCAGTATGTGCTTGTTGATATGCTTGAATGCCCTGAGGTTCTCAGGATGCCAGATCACGAAAGATTTCAGTGTGTAGCCTGAAACACTGTCCCCAGTCAAGACTATTAATTTGTCCTTAAAAACCTTGAAACCTGACATTGACTTGGCCTTTTTATAGATGAAAGTTCTTTCAGGTATCCATTTCCAGAATAGGGAGGTTTTGTCTATACTGATGATTTGTTCTGGCAAGTAATTTTTCTCCATGTCGGCTTATCTAGAATTTTAAAAAATGCCTTCACATCAGCACCGACAGACTCACCACTCACTTTCACATTAGGTTAAAATAACGATTCTGGAATCATTCCATCCACCCAGAGCCAGCAATAAATTCAACATCATAGTGGGGTCTGGCGTTGTCTTTCAACATTGCAAATAAACTCTTTGCTTTGGCCATAATCATAATGGTGCTAAGAGGAATTCTCTTCCCTGTCTGGTCTTCAAGCCAGGTCATTAGAAGTTTCTCCATATCTGATATAGGTCCTTTTCAAATTTGTGTTAGTCCCATTGCCTTCATGAATCAGATTCTTTAACAGTTTCCATCACATGGTTCCTCTTCTTTAAGATGGTAGCTAGTGTGGAATGGAACACGCCTGACTGGCGAGCAATAACCATCACTGCCTTTCCACCTCATAGTCCTTAATCACTTTTAATTTTGTGTTCAGGCCAATCACTCAATGTGGCCTCTTACTGGCAACATTAGCAGTGGATTTTGTATGCTTAGGGACCGTGATTAATAAAACCACATGAGACTAAATCAAGCACAAGACAAAATAATGCAATCAAGAGATGCAATAAGCACACTTTATATGAGGCTGCTGCACACTGTTTTATCATAAACTATTTTTATATAAGTAGAAGGTTTACACTCTAAAATAATGACAAAAATTATAGTGGAGTAAATACATAAGCCAGTAACGTTGTCGTATATTATCATTATTAAGGATTATTATCATTATTAAGAATTAACCTATACATAATTGTAGATATTATAATTTTACACGACTGGCAATACAGTAAGTTTTTTTACACCAGCATCATTAAAAACACATGAATAATGCAGTGTGATGGCTGTGACATCACTAGGAGATAGGAATTTTTTAGCTCCAATATAATCTTATGGGAATATCATTGTATACATGGTCCAAGGATGACCAAAATGTTGTCATACAAGACATGACTGTATTTAGGAAGTGAGTACTAATGTCCATAAAAATAGCTGGTAGATCAAGTGAAAATAAACTGAAACCACTCAAACTTTCCTAGAAATATCAGAAGACTAATTAACCAATTGGGAGAAAGGGAAACCTACAGATTTTCTTTGAATTTGTATTTAAAAAGGTAATGTTTTAAATAACATTTATAAAAGAGAACATAACTTTGATATTTGGCCAAAGATAAAGGAAAGGCAATAAAGGGGAAAAAAAATGAAAATACGTAAGTGGCCTTTGATACTGATTCCGGAAGATTATACAAAAGTTTCAACATAGTAGGTGCTCAATAAATATCTGTTAAATGAAGGTAATAATTTATCAGTATGATATTAAATGTTTTTTTCATGTAATAACATTTCAGGAATTGTGAGGTCCACTTGTTTGTTGGTTTGTCTGTGTGTTTATTTCTAAAACCATCATAAACCTGGAAAGGTTAACATCACCATACCTTATACCCATGGCAATTGGCTATCCTATCCAGTTGACTGAACATTGCTCTAGGAGACAGGAGGTCTTGCTAAGCTACTGGATACTTAAATTTGAGACTGAGCAAATCATTTCACATTTGCCTCAGTCTTCTCATTACTACAATCAGTTTTATTATAACTAAAGCTCTGTCATTCTATGAGACCTATTTTCCCATCTCAGATAAATATTACTTTTCAACGCTTCCTGTCTTTCGCTACCAAAATAAAATGCTAGGTCTAAAATTAAGAAATTCTTATTTGTGTGTAATCTTTATTTGTACACATTTACAGAATAGAGTTAAAAATACTCTTTTTAGATCCACCTATCTGAGGTAAACGAAATAACCTCAAATATCTGAGTTCCTCCTCCCCCTTCCTGTTCTTATTTCTATGTATCTGCCCTTTACAAGAGTGCAATTATTCTTTCTGGCTCGCTAATCCCTTTACTTTCTTTTTATTCTATCATCCTAGTGATAATATGCCTACTGATGCCTGCTAACCATTATGTCAAGTTTTGCAGTTAGGATGGCTGAGGAATGCAGGGGGGAATAGACACTGAATAGGATGATTACTATTGCTTGAGCACTTTATGGATTAGAAAGGCCACAGATGTGGGTCAGATGTGACTGGGATAATAATAGAAATAAAGATTGCACATGAGGATTATGATAAGAAGAGAGATCAGCAGATCAGATCTATTGATAACTAAATAATAGGAGAATTTTACTCATACAGAACTACATTTTGTTCCTAAAGTCTAACTCCAGAAATCAAGAATAGAAGCCAATTATGTAAAATAAATAGTATACTCATTTCTTTAAATTGCAATTACCTTTGTTTCAAGGTTAGCCTCAGGACACAAGAGAATACAAGAAAAGAATTCATAAATAAAGTTGGATGTGGGAAGGTGTAAATTTAAAGTATATCTCCTTCTACATGTGTTTTTGTGATAAATAACATTTAAATATGTTCTGCATTAAGCAAAAAATAAGAATATGCAATTAAATCAGATTAAATTTATATTTAGTATTTTGGTGGTCATTGAGCTATAAAAGGGAAGAGGTATATACATGCTATTTATTTGGAACAAATCTTTTCTATTATTATAACATCAATACTCAAAGTAATGCCAACAAGCCCCAGTGAAGTTTTTGAGATATCATGAGCCTATATTTTCTCTTTCAATATCACTAATAACAAAATAATTTTAAGAAAAGCAGCCAACGGAAGAGAAATCTGTGAAGGCAAATGACGAAAAGTCATGTAACATAGTTATGGATAATAGCATTCAAAACACAAAGAAAAATGGTAAGATTCAAAGAAGTCCTTTAACCACTGAAAATGTACAATGTTATATGACTCTACCTTATGTTGACCTTTTATTTTTAAAATTCACACACTGACTGAAATAAAATCAATTACTTGGAATATTTTGGATATTTCCAGTCACTTTATAAAGTTACCTTGCTCTAAAAGGAAAAAAAAAATCTTCACGAAAAAACTAGGTTCTGCAGAAAATGATTTTAAGAAATAAAAACTTCAAAATAATAATATGTTGGGAGAGTTAATATAGCAAATTTTTGAATTAAAATGAAACATCTGATATTATGTAATGAAAATAATTTCCAGTGAAGAAGGAAGGAAAGCGAGTTCGCATTTCTAATCCTTTATATAAAACACTGTGCTATATTCTTTTCTCATTATTTAATTTTATCCTCAAAAGAAAAAAAAAAACACATAAACTGAGCAGTTGTGCTACATGAGCTAAGCAGTTATTCTAGTTACAGGTGGAGAAGAGGAAATTCAATGTCCATAGTCAGTGGGAGAGCCAAAGATTCCTATCTCTAAAGGCCATGCTCTTTGAGTTAAAGCATGAATAACTTTTGAATTTAACCTGTCTTATATTTTAAATAATATATAATGAGTTCACGTACAATGTTGGAATTAATAAGCATCTTAGCAGTATCTGAATTACATGGGTGAAGGTTCAGAGTTCATCAGGTCACTTTTATTTATAAGGATACATTATCTTCATTATGACAATGTAATGCAGAGAGCACATGTCATAATGGAGACTAGTTTCCAATAAGAAACTTTGTCAAGTAGGGTATATTTCATCACTGTCAACAACAGAGACTAGAGATGTGAAAAGGAAGTCATAGCTTTTGAATTAAGTAAAGACAACAATTCTTATCAAATTACCAATGTCGTTTTTCACAAAATTAGAAAAATAATACTAAAATTCATATGGAACCAAAACAGAGTCATAATAGTCAAATCAATTTTAAGCAAGAAGAACAAAGCTAGAGGCATCACATCACCTGACTTCAAATTATACTAGAAAGTTATAGTAAACAAAATAGCATCGTACCGGTATAAAAATAGGCACATAGATTAAAGGAACAGAATAGAGAATCCAGCAATAAAGTCACATTCCTACAACCAACTGACCTTCAAAAAAGTTGACAATGATATATACAGGGAAAGGACACCCTATTCAATAAATGGTGCTGAGAAAACTGGATTGCCATATGCAGAAGAATGAAACAACAATATCTCTGACCATATACAAAAATTAACTCAAGATGGATTAAAGATTTAAATGTAACAACTTAAACACAAAATCCTATAAGAAAACCTAGAAAAAACTTCTGGACATTGGCCTAGGCAAAGCATTTATGACTAAGTCCTCAAAAGCAAAGACGACAAAAGCAAAAATAGACAAATGAGACTTAAATAAACTAAAGAGCTTCTGTACTGCAAAAGAAAGGAAACCTACAGAATGAAAAAATATGTATATTTGCAAACTATGCTTCTGGAAAAGGGCTAATACTCAGGATCTACAAAGAACACAACAAGAAAAAATAATAACCCCATTAAAAATGGGCAAAAGAAACAACAGACATTTTTCAAAAGAAGACATATAAGCAGTAAACATGAAAAAATACTCAACATCACTAATCATCAGAAAAATGCAAATTAAACCCACAATGAGATCTTACACCAGTCAGAATGTCTACTACTAAAAAGTCAAAAAACAACAGATGTTGGAGAGGATACAGAGAAAAGGAAACACTTATACACTGTAAATGGAAATGTGTATTAACACAACTTCTATGGAAAATATAATAATATGGAGATCTCTCAAGGAACTAAAAACAGGACTACCATTGAATCCAGCAATCCCATCATTGGGTGTCTATCTAAAGGAAAATAAATCATTATATAAAAAATATACCTTCACTCATGTTTGTCTCAGCATTATTCACAATAGCTGTTGTGGAATCAACCTACATGTCCATCAACAGATGATTGGCTAAAGAAAATGTATAGTTCACAAATATTTTTTTTTCATTCTTTAGGTTTTCTGTCTTTTGCAGTGGAGAAGCTCTTTAGTTTATTTAAGTCCCACTTAAATACTACTTAGCCATTAAAAAAGAATGAAATAATGTATTTTGCAGCAACATGGATGAAACTGGAGGCCATTATCCAAAGTGAAATAATTCAGAAACCAAGTCAAATACTGTATGTTCTCACATGTAAGTAGGAGCTAAACAATGGGTATACATGCACACACAGAGTGGAATGATAGATATTGGTGACTCCATAAGGTGGGAGGGTGAGAGGAGAATGAGGAATGAAAAATTACCTATTGGGTATAATGTATACTATTTGGCTGATTAATAAACTAAAAGCCAAAACTTCACCACTGTGCAATATATCTACCTAGCAAAACTGTATTTCTACCCAATACATCTATAAAAATAAAAAAGGAGTGCATGCAAATGATAAATGTTGTATATCCAGGAGTGTTTGTATAGCCTAAGCATATCTAAGATTCCCATCCACCTTCAGAAACTCTAATAGAAGCTATATTTAGAAATCTTGTGAATTTTCATATACCAACTATAATGTTTATTTGAATTACTGACTCTTCCTAAGGAGGAGATAATAGTCAGTGTATTACTACAGCATCTTTTAAAATTTTTAATGGTCAAGTTTTTTCTCCTCCTTGCTGGCTGAAATTATTTACCCTTTCTCTTTATCCCTAATCATTATCTAAATCTTGTTTACAGAGGTTGCACTAAAACACTTACCTAAACAACTAAACATGATCTAGCCAATCCATTACTGCTTCCAAGTTAAGTCAAGGCTTATGAAGTATTAAAATGTCTTCCTGATATGTGTTAAATATGGGTAACAGGAGGCAGATGACTTTTTAAATAGCCTACCAAATACTATTTGAAAGATTTCTGGACCTTAAAATTAGCATTTGAAATCAGTGGGAAAAAAGATTATTCAGTAAAGAATGTTAGAAGAAAAGGATAGTTTTGGAGAAACAAATAATGTTTGGCATACCTCACCAAAATAAATCCTAGATGAACTGAAAATTTTAATATAAAAATGAAGCTATAAAAATACTAGAAGAAAACACAAGAAATTGTCTTATATATTCTCTTCTTTTTTAAAACAAGCATTCAGTAGGGAATGTATCTAAATGTTTCAAAACTCAGAAGCTAAAAAGAGAAAATATTAATAAATTAAATATATACAAATTAAAATGTTCTTATTGTTTCAAAATACCCTAAACAAAAAGAAGATTAAATGACAAATTGAGAAAATTTTGGTAATTTATATCCAACACCAAAGATTACTTTCTGGAATTAACATAATCTCCTACAAATCAATAAGAAATAGACCAATGGTCTAATCAAAAAATGACAAAAAATATGAACTAGCATAACCCAGAAAAACATAGCTCTTAAAAAATTAACTCACTCATAATAAGAGATATAAATATTAAAACTGCCAGATCATTCACCCCCAAGCAATAACATACTTGGATAACACTGTGATGTAGAATGCATAGAAAATAGTCCTTTTTATATGTGCAGCTGGGTAGGAAATTACTGTCACCTTGGCAAGTGGCCATTTTAAAATATCTATTAAAATTAAAAATGTATATGTTTGTTGACCCAGAAATATTGCCCATAGGTCTTTTTTCTACATTTAAAATTGTATACATTAAGATGTAGTTTATTCACTACAGCTCTGTTTATAATAGCAAAATATGAAAAGAATCTGTAAGTTCAATATTTTGTAACTAGTAAGTTATGGTGCATATATATGTAGAGGATATTAGAAAAGGCATAAAGGCCTGAAAGGGACTGTGAGAAAGGTGAATATCTTACAGTCCTGCAAACAGAACTTGGGATATGATTGCTATCAGCCAGCTGCATACAACAGGCTTTGGAATGTATGGAAGTATGACTGGTGTTGGGTCCCTGCCCTTTCCTTTATGGCCTTAAGGAGCAACAAGGAAATAACAAGATGATTATAAGTTTAATGTATATCACTAAATAGACTTGTTTAGAACAATATGCTTACTATATGACACCAAAGATTTTATCCATATGTTCTTTACTGTAAACACATATACTTTTCCCTATAATAAATGTGGAGATTTGGAGAGGTTCTAGAGCTCTTTGAAATGAAAAGAGCCTCTCCTCCTCCTTCAGCCTGAGATTGTGGTCTGGAGCATTCTTCGTTGCGCCATGACACTGGTGGAGAAGCTGGACGATCTCTACAATATAAAACAGAATATTGCACAGCAATTTAAAAGAAAGGCAGATGTGTAGTGGCTTATATGGCAGGACCACCAAGGGAAAAAGGTTAGGAGCAAAATA
>NW_012150530.1:702641-704864 GCF_000956105.1 Propithecus coquereli | reverse complement strand
GAGACAGGAGGTCTTGCTAAGCTACTGGATACTTAAATTTGAGACTGAGCAAATCATTTCACATTTGCCTCAGTCTTCTCATTACTACAATCAGTTTTATTATAACTAAAGCTCTGTCATTCTATGAGACCTATTTTCCCATCTCAGATAAATATTACTTTTCAACGCTTCCTGTCTTTCGCTACCAAAATAAAATGCTAGGTCTAAAATTAAGAAATTCTTATTTGTGTGTAATCTTTATTTGTACACATTTACAGAATAGAGTTAAAAATACTCTTTTTAGATCCACCTATCTGAGGTAAACGAAATAACCTCAAATATCTGAGTTCCTCCTCCCCCTTCCTGTTCTTATTTCTATGTATCTGCCCTTTACAAGAGTGCAATTATTCTTTCTGGCTCGCTAATCCCTTTACTTTCTTTTTATTCTATCATCCTAGTGATAATATGCCTACTGATGCCTGCTAACCATTATGTCAAGTTTTGCAGTTAGGATGGCTGAGGAATGCAGGGGGGAATAGACATTGAATAGGATGATTACTATTGCTTGAGCACTTTATGGATTAGAAAGGCCACAGATGTGGGTCAGATGTGACTGGGATAATAATAGAAATAAAGATTGCACATGAGGATTATGATAAGAAGAGAGATCAGCAGATCAGATCTATTGATAACTAAATAATAGGAGAATTTTACTCATACAGAACTACATTTTGTTCCTAAAGTCTAACTCCAGAAATCAAGAATAGAAGCCAATTATGTAAAATAAATAGTATACTCATTTCTTTAAATTGCAATTACCTTTGTTTCAAGGTTAGCCTCAGGACACAAGAGAATACAAGAAAAGAATTCGTAAATAAAGTTGGATGTGGGAAGGTGTAAATTTAAAGTATATCTCCTTCTACATGTGTTTTTGTGATAAATAACATTTAAATATGTTCTGCATTAAGCAAAAAATAAGAATATGCAATTAAATCAGATTAAATTTATATTTAGTATTTTGGTGGTCATTGAGCTATAAAAGGGAAGAGGTATATACATGCTATTTATTTGGAACAAATCTTTTCTATTATTATAACATCAATACTCAAAGTAATGCCAACAAGCCCCAGTGAAGTTTTTGAGATATCATGAGCCTATATTTTCTCTTTCAATATCACTAATAACAAAATAATTTTAAGAAAAGCAGCCAACGGAAGAGAAATCTGTGAAGGCAAATGACGAAAAGTCATGTAACATAGTTATGGATAATAGCATTCAAAACACAAAGAAAAATGGTAAGATTCAAAGAAGTCCTTTAACCACTGAAAATGTACAATGTTATATGACTCTACCTTATGTTGACCTTTTATTTTTAAAATTCACACACTGACTGAAATAAAATCAATTACTTGGAATATTTTGGATATTTCCAGTCACTTTATAAAGTTACCTTGCTCTAAAAGGAAAAAAAAAATCTTCACGAAAAAACTAGGTTCTGCAGAAAATGATTTTAAGAAATAAAAACTTCAAAATAATAATATGTTGGGAGAGTTAATATAGCAAATTTTTGAATTAAAATGAAACATCTGATATTATGTAATGAAAATAATTTCCAGTGAAGAAGGAAGGAAAGCGAGTTCGCATTTCTAATCCTTTATATAAAACACTGTGCTATATTCTTTTCTCATTATTTAATTTTATCCTCAAAAGAAAAAAAAAACACATAAACTGAGCAGTTGTGCTACATGAGCTAAGCAGTTATTCTAGTTACAGGTGGAGAAGAGGAAATTCAATGTCCATAGTCAGTGGGAGAGCCAAAGATTCCTATCTCTAAAGGCCATGCTCTTTGATTTAAAGCATGAATAACTTTTGAATTTAACCTGTCTTATATTTTAAATAATATATAATGAGTTCACGTACAATGTTGGAATTAATAAGCATCTTAGCAGTATCTGAATTACATGGGTGAAGGTTCAGAGTTCATCAGGTCACTTTTATTTATAAGGATACATTATCTTCATTATGACAATGTAATGCAGAGAGCACATGTCATAATGGAGACTAGTTTCCAATAAGAAACTTTGTCAAGTAGGGTATATTTCATCACTGTCAACAACAGAGACTAGAGATGTGAAAAGGAAGTCATAGCTTTTGAATTAAGTAGACAACAATTCTTATCAAATTACCAATGTCGTTTTTCACAAAATTAGAAAAATAATACTAAAATTCATATGGAACCAAAAC
>NW_012150530.1:694524-699159 GCF_000956105.1 Propithecus coquereli | reverse complement strand
ATCCCCAACACATACACACATACCCCAGCCATTGTCTCTAGGGTCTTTTTCTTCTTACTACTGCTCAGCTTCATGAGACATTCACTTTGGTAGCCTGCTTGGTGCAAAAGAAAGAACAGAATCGGAATTAGCTAGCATTTGCTCTGTACACAAGTCTCAGCTTTGACATTCATTGACCATATAAGTACCCTAACTTTTCTTTGTCTCACGTTACCTTATCTGTGAAGCAAAGATAAAAATCTTGTTTTCCTGACAGATTGTTTATCATAGTAAATCAGGTCTTGGACTTTGGGATTGCAGATTAAGTTCTTACTCTACTATTTCATGCTTTTGTGTCCCTAGCAAGTTAGTCAACCTATTTATGCTTCAGTTTCATAATTTATAACATGAAAATAATAGTAGTACACATCTGTTAGCAGTGCCAATGAAAACACTGAGGTTCAGAGAGGTTAAGTGACGTAGTTTGAGACATACAGACTATTATAAATGAAAAAGACTAAATTTGTGTCTGATTAATTTAGTAACCTGTTTACAACATCATAGGGTACATTCTCAAACGGAATTTGCTTAATACCAATATAAAGAGAAAGTACACATGTACATTTTCTTAAATTGTTCTTAACATAAACTCTGTGGTCATCACGTAACTTAAAAGAGGTTTGTTTTTTTTTTAATTTTTGAAAGTGTATTTAAATTACTTATACAAAGAGTAAACTAGAATATTACACCTCTGGGAATTTTAATATTAGTATCTGACATACAACTTAATGTGTACTATAATTGTTCCAATAGAATCGCATAGTTATGCCGAATTAAAAAAAAACAATACAATCAAGTATACTCCTTTAAAACAATGAAATAAAGATTTATATAAAATAGCTTGATTAAACAATTGTATTGGAACCATAGCAAAACAAGTATTTTAGAGATGGAAGAAAACTTAGAGATCGAATCCCTTTATTACAAAACTAAAATACACATTGTGCTATTTCTGGGTCATGCACCGAAGGCCTTACTAAGATATTACAGGCCACTCTAGCACTACGTAAGGACAGGAGTTATGTCTCTTGTTTGGGGACGTTATATCTCCAGTGCTTTGCGCAGTAGCTGGCATCTGGCATCTGGAAGGCACTCAGTAAATACTTGTTGAAAAAATGAATTCTGCAAAAAAGTAAGCATTACTAATTACGTGTTTAATTATGTTTTATTGTAAGAATATTTTTAGTTACTAAAACAATGGAATGCACCTCTGTTACCAGGGCTAGTCCTAGTTGCAGATTACTTAAGGAATTCTTTCAGCACGCTTTGATTAAATTCTCTTTCCACTGGATAGGGTTCTGCCTACTCGTACCAGGTTTGAAAATTCCTGCTTAATCACTAGTAGACCAGGCAGCATAGAGATGATGGTCAAAGGATCAAGATTAAATTACCACAGCCACCACCTGAAATTTGGCTATTAGGTCAACTCCCCAACATGACATTTCTCAGATTATTTTGAGCCCTGAAGAAATAAGATGTGGGGCATTTTGATATGACTTAATGGGAAACCTTCATGGATATATCCACAGCAGCAATAAATCTTAAGGTTAGGGGAATTAGAGTATTAAAAAAATTACATCAAGTCATGGGGCATGTGGAAGGGTAGCCAAGCAAGATGAAGTTAATATGGAAGAGGAGTCCTAAAACTGAAAAATGGATATTCAAACATAAACTTCAACTCTTGCACAGTTTTGCCAAGGACTTGTACTGAAGATTGTAATGAATGTAAAAAGTTACAGATTGTGCTGGACTTAACAGGTGTATTCTTATGTAAACTGAATGTAAATCAAATCACATAGTTATAACATTAGATAAAGACTTTAAGGTGACTTCTTTTAACATGAAGAAGTAGATATTAATAGTAAGTGATTTGCCCAAAATCAGAGTTCTCAGACACATATCTAGAATCTAAGTCACCTTCCTCCCAGTCCAGTAATATTTTCACCTTACCACATTATCTCACTTTAAACATTTCAAATTAAGTAACATTTTCTATGCATCAAAAGGACTGGTTTTTTAATGATAATTAATTTTTAAGCATTAGATATTCTAAAATGTAGATCAGACTTTAAAAGTAAAAAAATATTAATTTAGCCAGCATTAAGAGAATTACCCAAATTCAGGGATTTTGAAACTATTTCATTTTATTGTTTTTTTTTTTCTCAATTTCAGCATATTACGGGGGTACAAATGTTTAAGTTATGTATATTGCCTTTGCCCCACCGGAGTCACAGCTTCAAGTGTGTACATCCCCCAAATGGTGCACACCGCACACATTAGCTGTGTATATACCCATCCCCTCCTCCCCCCCTCCTTGGCAACCTCCCACCCCAACCAAAATTTAAATTTTTAAATTAATATTTAAAAGTACTTTCTTTTACAAAAAGATTTAAAAAAAAAAAAAAAAAACAAGTGATGTTCTTGATTTGTCAGTAGGACCACCACATGGTGAGCCTGCATCTTGTTAAGCTACCCGAACTCCTAGTCCCCATTTTGACCAACCAATGTATGACAACACTGGATGATTGCAGGGATGCAGTCCATAATGTGAAACTCTCAATGAAGCTCAAAGGTTCATACAGGTCTTGGCCTTGAAACCTTGGTCTCTTCAACACCTACTAAGCTATAATAGGCCTAAATAATATTTAATATCATTACTAGAATTAAAACTATTTTCAAAGAGTTCAGTTCAAGAAAAGATTTAAAGTTATGCTATGAAAGAGCAATCTGACAGAGGCAGACTACATTTAATTCCCATGAGAACTTTTTTATGCATGTTAACATTTTTTCAATTATTATAAAAATTTAGTACCATGTAAATATATCCCCCAAAGGGTTGCTAAAATATCTATTTCACAGTAGGTCTACTTTAACAGGAAAAGTTATTAGGAGTCTTATAGTAATTTATCTCCTGTAGAAAGGAAATAGCCTTTTAATATTTTCCATTGCCTTGTAGTTTTTTTCATTTTTTTGTTTTATAGAAAAAAATATAACATTTTTTGGAGAGTGACATTAACTAATAACAGTGGAAGGGGGAGAAAACCTTTGTGAACAGTGTAACTGTACATTCATTAAGGATTACAAACTGCAGGACATGATGACTAGATTAATCAACAGGAAACCCACAAATTTTTGTACCCTCAATATTTCACTAAAACCAATCATAAAGTCTCAACTGAAGTTATAATTGGTAATTAATTTATTTATGTGACTAGACAAAATACAGAATAGAGATGACTTGAAAGCTTCATTATTTGTTTCACACCAACGTTGACAATTGATAGGAAAAATAAGAAGTAATCAATTACATGCACCCAAAACCGCAAGACAGAAATCTCAGGTATTCAGTTTCTTTTTCAGAGGCATTGCTAGTTCAAATACCAAAACTCAGGCAATATTGCCACTTGGAGTGAAAAAAAATTCTACTGTCATTTTAAATAAGCATTAAAGATAAAAGTTAATAGTTTGCATGGAGTAGAAAAAATAGATAATGTTAAAACAAATGCTATTAATTTAGTGTAATTACAAAAATTACCCCTTTTACTTAAGTATGCCTTAAGATAAAAAGTACACATTGTATTTACATAATTTTACATTTTATCTTTGACTTCTTTTTCTTCTTTTTACCATCTTCACTCCTACTTTCTTTATGTTTTTGAATTTCTCAAACTAATATATAGAAGATATCATCAATACCCTGTCTTTTCTTTGGAGATGTTTCAATAAAAAGAATTCTGTAGCTTCTTGCTAAATCCAGGGCTTGTTTTATGTCGAATGTTCTAGGAGTCAAATCACATTTATTTCCTACTGGGACCATAGATACAACTTCAGAGTCTTTATTTAACTCTTTTAATTTGTTCTTGATAATAGCTTCATGTGATTAGTATCATTTATGGTAAATACACAAAGAAAGCCCTCCCCAGGCCTCCTGTACTGATACCTCATTGCACTGTATACCTCTTCATCTGCTATATCAAGAATATCCAAGAGACAAATTTCTCTATCAACTACTACTTGCTTCCTGTAGGAATCTTTTATTGTTGGATCATATTCATCCACAAAGTGATTCTGAATTAGCCGTATCTTCAAGACACTCGTGCCTACACCACCAGCTCCAACTACCAGAAGTTTATATTCAGTCATTTTCAGCAGGCTTCTCTCCCACACCTGGGAGCCATGGAGGCTCTGGCCCCCCGCCACTACCTTCAGTGCCCCAGTGAGGTGAGGGAGTGGGGTTATTGGCTGAGCGGCCGCCACCTTGGGAAGATTTTCAGTATATTAACTTTAGAGCTTCTTACTAACCTATAATTGTCTTATTGCAATGAAAGCTGAAACATCTTATCAAGCATTTTTATTATATATTTCTACTATCTCTCTTTTTAAAAAGCAGTATTTATCAAAATAATTTGAAAATTAAAATAAATAGGATTTAATTTTGTCTTTGATTCTTGGGGCAGAAGGAAGCTTGGGATAAGCTTCAGAACAATTAAGTATAAATGGCACATCATGGATTAGAAACCAATAACCTGAACATGTTAATATATATATATTAGTTTGGGTCAAGAGCATATGTCCCTTTCTATGCATTCTTTAATT
>NW_012150530.1:675293-694013 GCF_000956105.1 Propithecus coquereli | reverse complement strand
GCATTATTAAAGATTAGAATAGAAAAAATCATAGAAAGAATAGTTGTAGTGAACTGCAAAGAGAATTTTTTTTATTCAGGTAAAATATGATTTAAGTAAAAGACTATGGAATGAAAAAAATAACACTCCAGAATGATCAATAGACAACATTTGTTTGAGGACAAAATGAATCACTCAAATGCATTCCTTACTTCCAAGTTTTAACTAGAATTTAAAAACCTATGTTAGAAAAATAATGCAAGATCTACTGAGCATTCTTAGTCATTGAGTTAGAACACGTATATAACTATTGAACCTATGCAACGGTTGAGGATACAAGCTAGGTAAAGAATATCTACGTAATGGATGAAAGAAATTTCATATTTAATTTTATGTATTAAGCAAATATAAATGAAATAAAGCCATAAATCACAGGGTTATTAGTAGTGTGTTCTGATTTTGAATAGGCTTGGTGAGTAAATATCTGAATGTATTGATGCTTCATAGAACTATGTACCCTCTATTACCTATTCAGTTCACAACACATATTGAACAATGTCTTGAGTATTCTAAATGATTGTGGAGTCCAGAAGTTATTAATTTTGGAAATAACAAAGCAATAATACCTAGCATTCTGTAGTATTGACAAAACTACTCATAAATTTCTCCAAATGTTAGATAAAAGAAAGGTATCTGACTGATTTATAAAGATGCTCATTACAGTATTCTTCAGTTCTTTTGACAGAATTGTTAGGACTGTCACATGTTCTTCAAGATTAGAATGACTACAATGTAAATATTGGATGTTTTGCCTTTCAATATAATGTCTTCAAGTGTGGAGCTTTAACTCAACATTGAAGGAAGAATACATAAAACCTCATAGGAAATAATTTGTTTATACTGCAACTAATCAATCAGATTTGAAAGTATACGTTTATATTATCAAAATAGTCAAACTACTAGAAGTTGTCAACAGAAACAGATATTCTGATGCATTCTCTGAGGCTTTCCACTTTTATATCAAACAGAGAATTATTTTCAATGTTTTAAAGAGTAATAAATATTTTCTCAAAAATTAATATGTAACAATTATTTCATCACTAGAACTTTACAGAGACAAAATTCATCCAAAGATATACTTAAACTGGATACATTTTATTGTATGTGAATTATATTCTAAATAAAGTTGACTTTAAGTATTTTATAGAATCTATAGATGCACTGTGAATAAGAACCTAAGACTCACTCATATTTAATGTGTGTGATCGTAAATGTCTCCGATTCAGCTGTGAAGTCTTATACAAACACGCTCGTACCACGCTAATCTATTGCTGATTCTGTTTCAGTGTTTATCAAACTCATCTGTTCATAGGAAAGCCTGTGTACTTATTAAACACAGAGATGACAGGGTTCACCTAAGACCAATTGAATCTGCATGTTTAACAATGATATCAGGTGATTTTTATGATAAGCACATTTGAGAAAGTGCATTTGTTTCCCCCAGCTCCTCTTGATAGTAATTTTCCTGCTCAGTTTGCTAAGTAAATTCTTCCAGTATGAATTTCTGTTTCTTTGAATAGTCCAAAGTTTTCTGGACCTCTGCTTTCTAGAATTCCAGATATGGCAGTGTGCATTGATAACATCCTAATCAGGAATTCAAAAACATAATAAATATAAGAAAAGACTAAAGAGCTCTACTTTGGTTCATTACATCAGGTAATGGAGTGAAAGAAAAGAAAAATGTGGCATTGGCACTTTCAATGTCACCTTGCTAAGCTTAATATAGCAATAATACTAGTATTCTTACCTCCAAACATATGATGCAATTTGACAAAAAAACGAAAAAGTTTCAAGCATTTTGTAGGTGATTTAATATCTTTGAAACAAAACAAGAACAAACAAACCACATCACCTAACAAACAAAGCTATATAATTTCACTAGTCATTGGGAAAGCGAATTTACAAATTTGGAAAAAGAATTTTAAAATTCCAAGCAGTTACCTATTTCTGAGTTCAATAGAATTATACCCACTTGTTTAGGTTATAAACAATTCTTGAGATTAAGTGTACAGTGAATAATATAGATAGCTCTCATTAAATAATATAATCTCAGTAACTTTAATTATTTTTCTAATCTTCACGAATTCCAAAATGGAATCATTTTGATTGTGGTTACAGAAAGTTGTCTGAACTGATTATAAATGATGTCAAATGTCTGAAATTTCTGCTACATAAATAGGCATTACCAAAGAAGCGGTCTCCCAGTTTGTTAGCAGCAAGCTTATTTATGTTTTACTCAAATGGAAATCTTTAAAGAAGTCACATTGGAATCACCTGAAATGCTCATCAAAAACAGACTCCTGATCCCGGAGCCAGCAACAGGAAGTCTAAATCTTAAAGGCAGTGGCCTAAGAATCTGTCTTTTCTAGATTCTTAGCAATTCATATGATAAAACACTTTGGGGAATCTCTTTGTATTTTAAGAACTTTGTAGTAGATCAAAATAGGATTCTGCCATTATCACTGAAGTCACTGTGGCTTTGTCATAGGCCAAAACTACAGAAGAGTCTGTGTGGCAGTGTTATGCTTAATATCCGTAAAAGCATTTTTCCCGAGTAAATAACAACAGTATCATTAGAAAAACCTTCCTCAGAGCCATCTGATATTGATTTTTGGCTATTCCTTTACAGGAATTACTAGAATCACTAACTGAAAGAAGCAGTAATTTTTTTCCTTAAATGCCACAATTGCTAAAATATAGTCACTTGTGTGTACGTTTGTGTATGTGTGTGTGTGTATTTCAATTTATTTGTATACACACACACACACACACACACACACACACACACACACACGTATCTTCATCTATCCACAGAAGTAGTTTTTCAAGATATTTCCTGCTGGCAAAAATGAGTTAGAATTAACATGAAGATAAGGGGATGAGGGTATTACATATGTAAGAACAGTGACTTAAAAATTATAACCATACTGTCACAAATACCGAGGTAATTGGTAAAAGATACAGGAAGAACTAAAAAGTAGCAATACATTGTTTTGTCGAACTCTCTTTTCTGTTTATATATAATATTCTGTTTTCTGCCTGCCATCTTTCTCTTTCTTTCTCTTTCCCCTCCCTTTTCCTGACTCCTGACTTTTCATCCTAGCCTACACACTTTCCTCATTCTCGTATTGCCTAATCTGTATGTAATATAATCACCTTATTGTCAGGTGAACAGTTTATCAAGTTTTTACAACATGTACTTTAAATATTTTGGAGGATAAGATTTGATATCAAACTGTTTCCACTTAATAACAAGCCACATTATAATAGCATTTTCCTGAACTTGTTTAAATTGATCTTTGTCCAGTACAAAAATCCTGTAATAATCAGTGCTGTAAAAATGATTAGCACACAAGATTAGGGTTCAGCTTTACCCCATATGGTGGAAAACGTACGCTTTTGCAAGGCAAATGCATGAATTAAAGCAAAAAGACTCAGAATACAAAATATATCCAGTTTGTAACATATCTATATGCCAGAGTTACCAGGGGAAATATAAATATTTCATTTATTTAATCTATCCAATATTTTCTGATCTTTAAAAAAAATAGTAAGGAAAAGCAGTCAGCACTAGTTTGCATAGAAATGGGCCTTTGAAGCCATTTACTAAAGAGCACCTTGATGGCCTGAAAGTCAATGCACCTCAAATGAAGAGGTTTCCAGGAACCACAAAGAGGGTCTAGCAGAATATTTATGTGGTGCCATTTTAAAATAGGCTAAATAATTTATTGATATGACCCCATTTCTTTCACAACATTTTGAAAACAAAATGCTTTATAAATTGAATAATCATTTTAGTAAGGAGAATCCTTCAGAGATACCAGAAAAAAACCTTGAAGAGGTGCAATTAAAATTATGACAAAGCACTAATTAAAAATTGAGCACATGTTCCAATATGAATGCACATATCTAAGTTACAGTCTTGGGGAAATTTACATATTGAAGCCATTGCTCAGACAACATCATTTGTTAAGTTGCATTGACTTTTTATTATGAGGCTTATTACTTTATTTATTTTTAAATTTTAGATAATGACTTTCACTCCATGTTTATTCATGTGCTCTTAAAATCACAAAATTACTTTCCCATTCACAAAGGTTTAGTTTTAATTTCCATATTTTAGAGGTTTCCCTTAAGTCTTAGAAAAGTATGTACATATGTATAAATAATAGATATTTATATGTGTGTATACGTAATGGGTCTATAGTTTTCATGTGCAGATGTAGTAGGCTGCTGGAGCAATTTACCGGCCCAGATTGGATCAAGGCTGACAGTTGCCCATTTTCCTAACAAACGCCAGAGTATACCCAGGCTCAATTACCCCTTTTTCCAATGGTCATATGCAGAGATCCCACTGTAATAGGAACAATCCCATGATCTCTGTAATGGACATAATGTTTGTGATTCCCCAAATTTCATATGAAATCTCAATCCACCATTTATATTAGGAGGTGGGGCGTTTGAAGGCTAATGAGATCATGGGGTTGGACCCTTCATGAATGGGATTAGTGCCCTTATAAGAAGAGACAGGCGAGTTTGCCCACTCTCTTGGTTCTCTGCCATGTGAAGATATGAAAAGAAAATGGCCATCTGAAAACCAGTAACCAGACGCTCAGAGCTGCCAACATCTTGGTCTTGGACTTCTCAGCATCTAGAAATGTGATAAATGTTTGTTGTTAAGCCACCCAGACTACAGTGATTTGTGAAAGCAGCCTGGTGAACTAAGACAGCCACCAAGCTTAATTGTGCCTTCATGGCTGCCCCTCCATCCCTCTGTTTATTAAATGCACTTTCTAACCCAATCTCTATGTAATCTTAAAAGCAATGGAAAAACACTAAATGGTTTTAGTCAAGGGAGCACTAAAATCAGGTTTGCATTTTTAAAAACTAAATGCATGTAGGGGGATACATCAGAGGTTGTCAAGACTGAAGGTTATTGTGGTAATTCAGGTGAAGAATAATATTTGCTTGAGTTTGAATATTGACAGTGAACATGAAGAAAAGAGCCAGATTTGAAGTAGGACATGAAGTCCTCTGCTACTGACCTAAAAACTGAAGCTGTAGGGCTAGAAAATTTTGTTCCTTGCTCTCAAGAAGTTTACATTCTAGCAGAGGGCTACAGACAATAAAAAGTAAAAATATCCAAGAGAGCTAATAGTGGTTTAAACAAAGAAAAGTGAGGAAGGGAGTCTGGAATGTTAAAGGTGATGACAGAAGTTGTACAATTAAATATCAAGGTCAGATGAAGCCTCTTTGAGAAGGTGCAATTTGAGCAACACCTTGAAAGCAGTCAAGGAGTGAGCCACATGTGTTAATATATCTGGGGGCAAATACCCAGGTGGAGAGACTGGAGGCAACACTGGATCTAAGCAGATGCTTGTATGTGTTGGACAAACAGCCTGGAGCAGGGAAGCCCTATGGACCACAGGAGCAACAGCTGCTGAGGTCTGTGCTCTGTCTCACTGCTCCTGAGTGCCCCCACCCATAGGCTGGCTAGACGTAGGGACCCTGGCAGGTGCCTGCCCAGGCTGGCATCTCAACTTTGACCTACGTCTGGGTAGTGAGGCGTTCTATTCCCACCCCACCGCTCCAGCAGCTTCTGGAACCTGCCCGGGTCTCTTTCCCCGACAACCCAGGGCAGATGGTGGTGAGGTGAGTACACCCAGGCAGGCATGGAGGGAAGGGTCTGGCGGTTGGAGGTGGGCCTAGGGTCCACGCGGGACTAGGAGTTTCACCAGAATTTGATGAGTCCATGAATACTGAGGGAGCTGAGGATGTTAAGAGGAGATGGCAGCCTCCAGTCTCCTCAGGCTAGGGCCTCATCTCATGAGATCATAGGTGCAGCTTAAGCAGCACAAGTGAGGTAAATTTAGAGGAAAAACTTTTGGTTGCGGGGTGTTCTTGTGGTACATTGTGAGTCACTGTAGGATTTCGGCTTTTTGTTGAGTACAGTGGGAGCCACTGTAAAGTTTTGAGCAGACAAGTCACATGATCTGACTTCTGTTTTGTGAGGCTCTCTGGCTGCTGTGTGGAGAATAAATGGTAGGGTGGCGTTTATTATAACAGCAGAGGTCACCTGTAGCAAGAACTGAGAGACATGATGTTGGTTCAACCCAGGACAGTAGTGATAAAGGGGGTCAGAAGTGGATTCTGGATTATTTTAAAAATATTTTTTAAGAGGAAACAGGAAAGAAACGGCAATCAGTTTTATATGCTTTACTCTCCTCCTTTTTTCCCTCCTTCCTACCTGGCACCAATTCTTAAGTCAGATTAGTATTCTAAAAGCACATTTTTTTTTTCTTCTTGTGCTGTTTTTGTTATGGATCAAGTTGCCTAAACCAAGTACAGTCAATCCTCAACATTGAAGAGAGTGAAATATTTTCGCTCTCTCTTGGCTTTCTTCTGGCTTTCTTCTCAGACGCACCTCCAGGAATTCTCAGTCACAATTCTAAATCCTCAGGAAACCAGTAGAGACTTGAATGGCTTAAGTTCAAACATAGCAGGAACTGTCTGGCTCATTTTAAGCATGTGTTCCTTTCACATTGGTGTTTTATTGATTACAGTGCTATTAGTCTATGGGAAGGGGGTTGAAATAACACAGCCAAAATCTATTACTGCTTTGAATGTTTTAGTGATTGCTGTTCATTTCAAAATTTCTAATAAAGGGAAAATTGTGATCTTTACATTTACCAAAAGTGGACATAGCTGTATAAAAGACTGAGAAACACTCTAACAGAAGATTATGTATTATTTGATATTGTCTGATTCTTTTCATTCTTTTATTCCATGTAAGGAGTAACTCCTTTAAGATCAATATTGTGATACAATTTTTTTTAAGTAGTGGGAGTACACTCATTGTTCTGTGGTGGTGAAATGAGTGTCGGAAAGGGAGGAAGCGAGCTAGGAATTGTTTGTTTAATTAAACTTCTTATTTTGAAATAATTGTACATTCATATATACTTGTAAGACATAGTACAGAGATATCCCGAGTACCCTTTACCTAGTTTCCTTCAGTGGTAACTGCAGTATTTAATACAATATCATAACCGGACTCTACCTTAAGAGAGTTAATATTCACAACCAAAAGAACATTTTATTAGCCTCATGTTGTTCTTTTATGGGCCGTACCTATTTTACATTCAGTCTTCACCTTTTCCTTAATTCCCAGCAACCAATCATCTGTTCATTTCTAAAATTTTGCCATTTCAAGAATGTTACATAATTGGGGGTTGGTCCAAGTACGGTGATGTTTACAACTAATTGATCACAACCAGTTACATATTCCTTTGTTCCTTCTCTACTCCCACTGCTTCACTTGACCAGAAAATAAATAAATAAAATTTAAAAAAGAATGTTACATAATTGGAATCATATAGTAAATTACCTGTGTTGATTGGATTTTTTCGCTCGGTGTAAATCTCCAGAGATTTATTCAAGTTGTGTGTATTACTAGTTTGGTCCATTTTATTTTTATGTAGTTTTCTGTGGTATAGATGTATCACAATATGATTAACCACTTACAAGGTGAAGGATATCTGGGTTGTTTAAAGTTTTGGGCTATTACAAATAAACTTTATATAACATCTTTTCGTGATTAAAAATCCTTAACAAATTAAGTATAGGTGGAGTATAACTCACTATAATAAAAGCCTTATATGACAAGGCCACAGCTATCAATAGCTTACTCAATGGTAAGAAGCTGAAATATTTTCCCCTAAGATCAGGAACAAGACAAGGATGCCTATTCCTGCTTCTGTTTGACATAGTTCTAGAAATTCTACCCAAAACAATTAGGCAAGAAACAGTAATAAAATGTATCAAAATAGAAAGGAAAAAGTAAAATTATCTTGGTTTGCAGATGGCATGATCCTACATACAGAAAACCAAATTTAAAAAAAAAATAGGACTAATAAATAAATTTAATAAAGTTGCTAGATACAAAATCAACATGCAAAAATCAAAGGATACAAAAAATAAAAAAATCAACATACAAAAATGTTTCTACACACTAAAAATGATTTAAAAATGAATTAAGAAAATAATCCTATTCACAATAGCATCAAAAAGAATAAAATACTTAGGGATATATAACCAGTAAGGTGAAAAATCTGTACACTGAAAACTATAAAACACTAATGTAAAAACAAGTGAAGAAGATACAAATAAATGGAAAGATATTCCATGTTCATAGGTCAAAAGAATTAATATTGTCAAAATGTAAATACTACCCAAATTAATCTACAGATTCAGTGCAATCCATATCAAAATTCCAATAGCATTTTTCACAGAAATAGAAAAAAAAATACTAAAATGCATATGGAACCACAGAAGACCCCAAATGGCTAAAGTAGTCCTGAGCATGAACAAAGCTGGAGGCATCACACTTTCTGATTTCAATTTATATCACAAAGCTATAGTAATCAAAGCAGTATGGCACTGGCATAAAAACAGACATAGATCAATGGAACAGAATAGAAAACCCAGAAATAATCCACCCACAAATATATGGCCAACTAGTCTCCTACAAAGGTGCCAAGAATGCATATGGGAAAAACATAGTGTTTTTAATAAATGTGTTGGGAACACTGTATATACATTTGCAAAAACAAAAAACACACAAAAAAATCTTGTATTCTTTTTTGATGCCATACACAACAATCAAACAAAATTAATTAAGGACTTAAACATAAGACCTGAAACTGTGAAACTACTAGAAGAAAATATAGGGGAAATATTCCAGGGCATTGATCTTGGCTTGGGAATGAATTTTTCTGGATATGATACCAAAATCATAGGTAACAAAAGCAAAAATAAATAAGTGGGACTAGATCAAAAGAGACAGTTTCTGTACAACAAAGGATATAATTGACAGAGTGAAGATACAATCTATGGAATGTTAGAAAGTATTTGCCAACCATATATCCAATAACAAGTTAATACCCAAAATGTGAAAGAAACTCATACAACTCAATAGCAAAAAGGCAAACTTATTTAGAAAAGGGCAAAGACCTGGCCTTTTTCCAAAGGAGAGATAAAAATGTCCAGAAAGTACAGGAAAAGGTACTTAACCTCATTAATCATCAGGGAAATTCAAATCAAAACCATAGTTAGATATCACCTCACACCTGTTAGGATGGCTATTTTCAAAAAGTCAAAATATAACAAATGCTGACAAGGATGTAGAGAAAAGGGAAACCTGTACACTGTTGATGGGAATGTAAATTGGTACAGCCATTATGGAAAACAGTATGATGTTTCCTCAGAAAATTAAAAATACTACTACTGGGTATGTATCAAAGGAAATGAAATCACTATTCCAAAAAGATATATGTATTCTCATGTTCATTGCAGCATTATTCACAATAGTCATGATATGAGAAAAACCTATGTGTCCATCAATGGATGAATGGGTAAAGAATGGATACACACACACACACACACAGGAATATTATTCAGCCTTAAAAAAGAATTAAATCCTGACATTTACAACGACATGGATGAACCCGGAAGACATTATGACATGTGAAATAAGCCAGACACAGAAAGAAAAATACTACATGATATCACTTATATGTGGAATCTAAAAATGTTGAACTCATAGGAACAGTAGAATGGTGATTACCAGGGGCTGAGGAGGTGGGTGAACTTGGGAGATGGCTTGTTTTCAATCTATAGGGGAAAGTGTTCAGTCTAAAATTACCATTAACTATACCATCAGCTGTAGGTCTTTTGTAGATGTTCTTTACCTAGTTTATTCCTATTTTTATATGTATGGATATTGTATTTTTTCCAAAATATTTTTCCACATTGATTGATATAATTTTGTGTCTATTCTACTTTATTCTGTTGGTATGGTACATTACAAATATTAAACCAGACTTGCATCTCTGAAATAAACCCCATTTGATTATGATGTATAAATCTTTTTATATACTGCTGAATTCTACTTGCTAGTATTCTATTCAGGATCTTTATTCATGAGGGATTTAGGTCTGCATATTTTTTTAAATATGTGTACTGACTGTCTTTGTCTGACTTTGGTATCAATGTAATAATACTTTCATAAAAAGAATTGGGAAATGTTCCCTCCTATTTTCCGCAAAAGATGTATTGAATTGCTGTTAATTCTTTAAACATTTCCTAAAATTCTCCAGTGAACCCGTCTAGGCATGAGTATTTTTTGGGGGGATTTTTAAAATTATGAGCTCAATTTCCTTAATAGTTACAGGGCTATTAAAATTGTTTATTTCATGTTGGATGATTTGTGATAGTTTGTGTTTTCTGAGTAATTGTTCTATTTCTTCCATACTGTCAAGTTTATGTGTGGAAAGTTGTTCATAGAATCCCCTTATTATTCTTTTGATGTCTGTAGGATCTATAGTGATATCCTGTGTCATTCTTGATATTGGTAATTTGTGTCTTTTCTATTATTTTTTTTTTGCCGATTTTGCTAAGAGATTTGTCAATTTTATTGATCCTTTCAAAGAACTAGTTCTTTCTTTCATTGATTTTTTTATTGCTTTTTCTGTGTTCAATTTAGTTTAATTCTGCTCTTATCTTTATTAAGTCCTTCCTTCTGTTTGGTTTGGTTTATATTGGTCTTTTTCTGGGTTCTTGAGATGAGAGTTTAGATTATTGATTTGAGACTTTTTCTCTTTTCTAATAGCACTTAGTGCTGTAGATTTCCCTCTCAATACTGTTTTAAGCTGTGTTCCACTAATATTATATGCTGTATCTTTATTTTTATTTAGATCAATGAATTTTTTAAATTTCCCTTTAGACTTCCTCCTTGACCCACAGAATATTTAGAATTGTGTGATTTTTTTTTCTTTTTTGTTTCCATGTGTTTGAAGATTTTCCTGTTATTAATATCTTTCTGATTTTATTCTCTTATGGTTGGAGAGCACACTTTGTATGATGTCAATTCTTTTGAATTTTTTGTGTTCGATTTATTGCCCAGAAAATGATCTATCTTGGCGTATATTCTGTGGAACATGTGAAGAATATGCATTCTGTTGCTGCTGGATGGAGAGCTGTATAAATTTTAATTAGTTCCTGTTGGCTGATAATGTTGTTGAGGTCTTCTGTATTGCTGATTTATCAAGTGTTGAGAGAGGAGTGTTTAAATCTCTACCTATAATTGTGGATTTATTTTTTTTTTGTTTTATCAATTTTTGCTTCACATATTTTTCACCTTTGTTCTGTGTCCTTATTTAGGATTGCTATGTCTTCTTGGTAGACTGACCCTTTGATTATTATATAATGTCCCTCTCTGCCTCCAGTAACTTTCTTTGCTCTGAAGTCTACTTTATCTGATATTCATGTAGCCACTCGTACTTTCCTTTGATTAATGTTTGCATGATGCATCTTTCCCCACCATTTTACTTCCAACTTGCCTATACTGTTATACATGAAGAGAGTTTCTTATACAAAGCATATGGTCAGGTTGTGTTTTTTTAATTCAGTCTGCCATTATATTTTAATGTATTTAGACCACTTATGCCATTTACATTTAAAGTAATTATTTATATGTTAGTGCTTAATCTGCCTTTTTCCCTATTTTTTTCTTTATTTCATTTCTTTGGGTTTTTTTTTCCCCTGCCTTTCTGTGGGTTACTTAGACTTTTCTGAGAATTCCATTTTGATTTACCTATAGAGGGTTTTAGTGTATTTTTTGGTATAGTGTTTTTGTTGTTATTGTTTTTACTTTTAGTGGTTGCTCCAAGTTTTACAGTATAAATGCGTGCTGATACAGTCAACTGTGGTCATCATTTTCTTAACTTTAGTGAAGTATAACTAACCTTTTCTTACATCTCTTTGCCCTCTCCTGTTTATAATGCAATTGTTTTTAATATTTCCTCTACGTGCATTTGGAACCACATCAAACAGTGTTATAATTTTGCTTTAATCACCAAACTTAACTTAGCAAACTCAAGAGAAGGGAAGTTTGTTGCATTTACCCATATTTTTGCTTACCATGTTATTTCTTCCTGCCTGTGATCTCAAGATTCCTTCTTTTGTCATTCCTGTCTTTTTAGAGAACTTCCTTTAGCCATTTTTTTTTGAGGGGGGGTAGGTCTGCTGGTCACAAATTGTCTTAGTTTTCCTTCATCTGAGAATGTTTTGATTTCCCCTCATTCTTAAGGATATTTTCACTAGATATAGGACACTGGATGATAGTTTCTTCTTATTATGCCAATTCCTTTTGTCTTCTATGGTGTCTTATAAAAAATTCTCTATCATTTGATTTCTTTTTTCCTTATAGATATGGTGTCTTTTTTCTCTAAATGCTTTCAAGATATTTTCTTTGTCTTTAATTTTTACTTTATGATATATCGTGATGTGGATTTCTTTGAGTTTATTCTGTTTTAGATTTGCTCATTTCTTGAATTTGGGGGTCCATGTCTCATTGTGTTTGTGAAATTTTCAGCCATCATTTCTTTGATTTTTTTTTTCAGTCTTCCCCTCTTTCTCCTTTTCTCCGAGGACTCTGATGACATGAATTTTATTATAGATCTATTACTAAAGTCAAACTAGTTGAACAGGTCCCTGAGATTCTGTTTTCATTTTTTTTTTCCTCTGTTGTTCAGACTTGGTAATTTCTGCTTTTTCCACCTTCCATTTCAATGACTCTTTGGTTTGTCTCCTCCATTCTACAGTCAAGTCTATCCACTGAGATTTCTATTTCTGTTACGTTTTTAGGTTCTAAAATTTCCGTTTGGTGTTTCTTTATTCTGGTGTTTTGCTGAAACTTTATATTTCTTTGTTGAGGCTTTCTATTTTTTCATTTCTTTCAGGGATGATTGTCAGTATTTGTTGAAGCATTTTTTCATGGCTGCTTTAAAATCTTTGTTAGATAATTCTAACATCTCTGTCATCTCAGTATTCACATCTACTGATTGGCTTTTTAAATTTAAGTGATCTTCCTGGTACTTGGTTATTGTGTGGTTTTTCCACTGAAACCTGAACATTTTAATATTATATTATATCACTGCATCTTATTTAAACTTTCTGTTTTGATTCGCTTTTTCTGTCACTGCTTGCCCATCACAGGAAAGGGAAAGCACCTTCTCATTACTACCAGATAGAGGCAGAAGTTCAGGTACCCCCTGCGGCCTCCACTGATACATGTTCTCATTTTACTAGGTGGGAATGGGATTTCTGGCTCCCCAAGTGGTCTCACAACTGACACTGTGGTGGGGTGACTTCACTTCTGCTTGGTGATAGTGGAAGTACTGACACCAATAATCCTCCTTTGCACCATACCAGAGGGTAATGGGAGGGACACCTGGTCACTCCTCAGTGAGAGTTCAAGTCCAGGCTCCCCGTGTGGTCTCTACTGATACGATCCTAGTGGGAGTGTCGAGACTCCTCAATTACACGCTTGTGAGGTTTTAAGTCTATGTTCCTCACTGGGACTTAGCTAATGTGGGTAGGCATAGGGCCACAGTTTTTTTCTGTGGTATTTGACCATAGTAGAATGGTTATTATCTAAAAGGTTATTTTTTTGTTTTGTTTTCCTGCTAGCCTACATCTTTCTAGGGATGCTTTTCTGTCAACCAAGAGTAAGTTCTTTGTGGCTCTGTGATGTGAAGGGTCTGGATATCAATATGTAAGATTAAGTTAAATGGGATACTATATTATTATACTGAGAAGAACCATCATGTGCACCAAAATAAATTGTAGTGCAGCTTGAAACTCAGAAACTTCTGTAAATCCATAGCTATGGTCATCAAGTACTCAGATTCCTGAGGTAGGGGGAATGAAAAGTACCAAGGGTATTAAGAAACCTAAAAAAGGTAGTTATATAGCAGATATATGACTGTGAGACAAATCACTTAAACTTTCCTGGTCCTCGTTTTATTCATTTAAAGAATTAAGAGATAGAATTGGTTAATTTCCATAATTTATCAATGTAAGTCTATAATTCTAGTATGTGATTATACACATAAGAAGAGATTAATCATTCCCCACTGAGCTCAGTGAAGTGAAAATAAATTTATTAATATTTAGTTGGGTAAAAAGTAATGTAATTCAGAGATAATTAAACATTTAGCCAATAAAAACATTGAGGATATATTTTCAATCAATGTACATTATAAATAAAATATGAAATTGTTAAAAAGTGATATAATCTGTTGGAACCAAACAAAACTTGTCTTCTCTACCTAGCCACAGATTTTATTTAAAGACACTTTTATTATCAGCCAATAAACCATTACCAACGCAATACGATGAACAGAGAACTAACGATCCAATTCTGTTTAAAGGACAAATTCCAAAGATATTTTACACGTGACAGAAAATACTCTTCAGTATCAGTCAGATACAATCCATTTAAATTACATGTAGCCAAGTTCTAAGTTACTTATGTAGCCTTAACTTTGTTTCTCACTTGCAGCGTGACTTTAGATAATCTACAATTTCTCCATTTTCTTAATTGTAAAATGATGTCAGTTCAATGAATCTATCTCAGATAGCCATTCCAGTTTTAAAGCTTTATGATTCAGATATACTTAGTTTAATTTAGTTCTTTGAGATAAAATACCAAGGGTCAAACTCTATCACTAAACCAATGTGTCACTCTCCTTTATCACAGCGGTACCCAGTTATAATTAGCATCATGCTTCCTGTCGATGCCCTTTCTGGCACTTTCACTGTATAGGTCTTTAACGTCTTCTACTCCAAACATTCGCGGCTCACATGCACAGTCAATTCTTTGACCTGATTATCACTCGGAACTTCTCTATTCCCATAATGTGAAACCCAGAATATTTCTCTGCCACTCTAATGGTGCCTTCGTTCCTTCTCCCCTAATTCCAGTAACTTTACATTTCCCCTCTTCATGAAGTTTTAAACCCTTATGATTCTTAACACTATAGAAAAGTCACCTAATTGCTGACTGAATCCCTTAAAAGTCACATAAACAATCTCAGAGAGGCCCTCAACTATACCAATCATATTTTAAAATTTATCTGTAGTCAAATATCCATCCATTACTACATCTATAATCAAATTCACATTTTTAGCAATTAATGAAGAAGATCCTTCTTAAATCTTTCTTTCCTTTCAGGTCCCACTTAAATTTCCATACCACCAAATTTCTTGACCATATTAGAGTGCCACTCAATGCTTCAGTGCTACAGTTTCTTATACATCGCCCTTAAATTATTCCCATTGGATTTCTTCTCCTCTCCCTTCCCTGAAATTTAAATCCCAAAGGTCAGACATTCAATGCCTGACATATGCCAAATCAAATGTCAAATTTCTCTGTCCTCAGGTGCCATTATCAGCCACCAAGTGCTTCCCAGTTTCAGAATTTCCATTTTCCACCCAGCCATTGAATCTGAATCCCCAGAATTTTACCCTTTCTTTTTATTTTTCTTATTACACCTAGAATCCCTGAGGAATGTCATTAAATAAGAGCTTTGAATAGCTGTTTTTATGCTGATCAGTGCTAAATTCTTAGTTCTAACAAGTTTTCTGAGAACTATGTATTTCAACTGCTCGCTTGACATTCTTGCAGCAGACTCTTCAAATACAAACGCACCCAAACTGAACTTCCCTTCCCAAGTCCACTCCATCTCCTGTAATTCCTTTTTTCTGTAACTAGTTATTCTTTATTTTAACTGATCAACACTTATGTGCATACATAGTAGTAACATTCATCGGGCGTGGGGAAGGTGGGAGGGGGAAGGTGGGGATGGGTATATACACACCTCATGGGTGCGGTGTGCACTGAGTGTGTACCGTCTGGGGGATAAAGCTCTGACTCAGGTGGGACAAAGATACGCTTGAAGCTCTGACTCTGAGCTCAGTGAAGTGAAAATGAATTTATTAGTATTTAGCTCTGACAAGAGTCAGAACTTCAAGCATGCAAATCCACCAGAAGGTGCTCACTGCAACCATTAGGTGTGTATATATCCATACCCTCCTCCCCTCTCCCATCTGCCCAGCACCTGATGAATGTTATTACTGTATGTGCACTTAAGTGTTGATCAGTTAATACCAATTTGTGTATACCATGAGTTCTATTCAGTAATTTAAAATATTCATTAAACTAGGTGCAGTGGTGCATGCCTATAGTCCCAGATACTCAGGAAACTGAAGTAGAAGGATCTCTTGATCCTGGAGTTCAAGGTCAGCCTGTGCAATATAGTAAGACCCCCATCTCTAAAAAAAAAAAAAAAAAAAATAGTAATAATTAGCTAAGGTGAAAATGGTTAAATAAATCAGAGTGTATAGACTATACTCATTAAAAGTATATTTAAGTGATTTTAATGATATTGAAAAAATAGCATTATAAAATTTAGCAGAACAAAGAGGCTCTAAATAGAATTTGTCTGATTCAAATTATGTAAATAGCTACATATAGATACATAGGTACATGTACATTAAAAAATACAAAATATATTAAAAATAAAACAATTTTAGTTTATAATTTAATAATTTGGTTTACTAGTTATTTAAATATTTCAGTGTCTTTTTCTCTATTTCTAACATTTAAAAAATAGTTCTAGATTAAGAAGAAAAAATGATGTTAGAGGAATGTGTTAATTGAACACCTACTATATTTCAAATGTAAACTATTTGAGAATCAAAGATAAAAAAATTTAGTCCCTGTCTTCTTCAAATCTCACTGTCAGAAGAGACAAATTACACCTTCCCACATACTCATACCCATGCAGTTATTAAGGTACAACATGTATATTAGGTTCCATGCTATAGTACAAAAAATTTTCTGTGTGATGGCAAAATAATCTGCTCATTCCTTAACAAAACAGTGAATTTCTTGTGAAAACACTGAATTGTTGGAATTGTTAATCTGAAAGCATACTTCACTCTTTTTCTTATAAATTTATTTTCACTGGAAGCAACTAGAATCAATGTTTACCTCTAGAAAGTGATCAGTTGATACCTAAACTTTGATGTGTTTCTCCACATTGCAATGAATTATTCATGAAAAATGAAGAGTAACGGATTGAATATTTAGTTAATAATCATTGTAAAGTTATCTCTGTCCCTTAGAAGAATGTATTCTTTATTCTCCTTCATTTATATGCCTGCTTTAAGAGAAGTTATTTAAAATTTTTGACATGTTTCGCTGATCACAAGTTCATACTTAGATATAAACATTATATCTTTTAGGCTTTGCACACCATATACTTTGCTAATAAACTTTAATTGTATACCCCCTGCTGATGCAGGCAAAAGGTAATAATGGATATTTACACTTTCTACAAACTCCATTGTCCAATTAATTCATTATTTCTTTGATAGGCTGATTACTCTGTTTTATTTGACCTAAAAAGTTACTAATCTTTGTAATTAATATAATATTTTGTATATATTTTGTATTTAAGCTTTTACTCTGTTTTCAGCAACACCTATTATTTTACCTTACTCCATATGCAGCCTCAAAGAAGTGGAAGGATTCTTTGGTCTGACGGCTCTTTTTATGCTACTTCATCCCCCAATTTAATTGTTCCTAAAATTTTCAACAAATACTTAGATGTCACAATTGAAAACTAAATACTTTCTTCTTTCTTTCTCTATGTCTGTATGTGTGTGTTTATTGTTGCCCATGATTATTTAAAGAGTTACTCAAAAGTTACATTTCACAGGCAGAACTGTAAGGACATTAAAAAGATTAGTGGTTACCGATGATTCAGGGAGTGGGAATGAGAGATGAATAGTTAAAGCACCGGTTATTTTTGGCATGGTGAAACTATTCTGTTTAACACTGTAGTGGCAAATGTACTCATTTCCTAGAGCTGCTATGAAAAGTAACTAAAAGCTGGGTAGCTTCGAGCAACTGAAATTTATTGTCTCAAGGCTGTAGGCTAGAAGTCTGAGATCAGATATTGGTACGGTTGGTTCCTTCTGAGGGCTGCAAAAGTGAATCCGTCCCATGTCTCTTTCCTAGCTTATGGTAGTTTGCTGTCAATCTTTGCATTCTTTGGCTCGTATATGTATCACCCTGATCTCTGCCTTCATTTTCACATAATGTTTTCTCCTATGTGTGTGTCTGTGTCTATATTTTCTCTTTTAAGTACATTAGTCCTTATTTTCACCTGATTATCTCAGTGAAGACCATATCCCCAAATAAGATCAGATTTTGAGGTCTTAGGGGATTAGGACTCAAACATATGTTTTATGTTGGGACACAATTAAACCTGTAACAGTGAGTATGACATTATGCATTTTTCAAATCCCATGGAACTTTACAGCACAAAGAGTCAATTTTAATATGTATAAATTTTTTAAAAAATCATTTAGAAAATCAGGAAGACCTGGGTGGAAAAACAAAGACTATGACAAGAGAATCTATTTAAAAACATATGAAGCATCCTCTCTGCAGAGGGTGGGGGAAAGATACTGACCCAAGTAACTTTGAAAATTAATGGAGACTATAAAACTAAAGGCAAAAAGAACTGCACATAAGCACTGTACTCTGATAATGTGGTTTCCCAGAGGGGTACAGGCTAACAATCTGATATTGCTATACACGGCTAGTAGAATTCAATAATTAAGTGAATAGATGGTGGATGGTGAGAGCCAGATTTATTACTGTTAGAATGGGAATTTACAAATTAGTAAAAGGAGGAGGCTAGAATTATTAATGATACAATGAATTAGAGTTAGAGTCATTAGTAAGAATTCATGTTTAAATTAATATAG
>NW_012150530.1:674038-674527 GCF_000956105.1 Propithecus coquereli | reverse complement strand
CAAATGCATGTGCAAAAAATGACCATATGTTTCTTGCTGAGGTTAACCATGGCAACACTGTTCCCTCATTCACAGGTTACCATAGGATGCAGATGGTAGGGGGCAGTGCAGTGTAGTGCAAGATGTTCCAGCTCTGGGGCCAGTTGGAATAGATTTGAAGCCCAACTTTGGTACCCATAAATGGGGTGGCTGCAGGCAAGACACTTACCACTTCTGAACCTCAGTCTGTCTTTTGTAAAATAAAATAAAGTCTACCAGAATGAGTTGTTTTTAGGATTTAATATTATAATCTATGTGTGATGTGAGATGTGTGTGTATGTGTGCATGTGTATATGTATCTATTTTTGTTTATATGTAATATTTATTTCCTCTAGGAGCAACAGTTCAGTATTTGCTAACTGAATGTTCGTCTTGACTTTGGTAGAACATAAGTACTTTATATAACAAAAATAGACTGTATTTTTAAAGTGTATTATATACAAGAAATTC
>NW_012150530.1:669574-672722 GCF_000956105.1 Propithecus coquereli | reverse complement strand
AGTTGCAATTTATGGAAATAATTTACTAAAAAGTAGCTGCCCAATCTAATGTCCTGTCTTATTTCATATGCCACCATTGAGACTATCAGTTATATCATCTCATTAAGGCCAAATTTGAAACACCCTCTCATTTCCAATTTTTAATTTAGTCTCATCTTTCTTGTACTATTTGAGGAAAGCTTTTCTTTTTCCTGATCTAGCAAATCTAATTGTCCTATGCCAGCAGTGTTCCAAGCTTTGGTTCAATCTGTCCAAATCTGTGGTCTCTTACCCATCTGAAAGGTACCATGTCAGTTTTTTCAGTTAATTCAGGAAAAATTGCTGCTGTCCATCTCCTGAGACTTTGTCCTTCCTTTTAGTCCAGAACCATTTCTAAAGTCTTTTCCAGTCATTCACACTCTTCCTGGCAGGCGGATGGCTCCTAAAATTGAGAGAGAGGCAGCCATTGGAACAAGGGCCCCTTGTTCCAGTATCAGCATCAACAAAAGTAACAGGTAAAGGCCTTCAAGTTTCTAATATAGGAGAACTTCTGTTTATCCCTCAGGGGTCAGGGATGGCCCTGACAAAAATTTATTAAAGAGATTCGACAAAATTTATTCATGTCATTAGGGTATCACAGCAAGGTGTCTCTAGATAATTGTTGTACTCATGAAAGCCACTAACACTGGATGTTAGTATATGATCACATGGTCAGTACAGTGCATATCTTTTTATAGTACTTTCAGTACTATAAAAAGGCTCATTACAACACTAAAATTTATTTATTTTTTCAAATCTTCTTTATAGTTTTTCTTAAGTCTACATCCTCAATATATACTTCAAAGGAAACAATTTATGATGTATTTCACATGTGGCCCACCCTTCATGTGACCCTGATAAAAAACCAATTTTATAATCATACAGTCTCATATTCTTTGTGGTGGTAAAAGAAACCATATATTATTTTTATACCCAATAGAGGTAAATTATCCCACCATAACATGAATTTCCCAGGAATATTATCCAAGCCTATAATATTTTGCATTATTACTACCTATATAAGCTCTGAAAGTTTTAAGCATACACTGACAAAAATGGGAGGGGAGAGAAAGAAAGAGGAGGAGAGAGAGAGAAAGAGAAAGAAAGAGAGAGGAGAGACTTTTATCTTTCAGGAAAGACTTTCCTATTGTCTTTCTGTATATAATCCTATGTAGCTTAATAACATTTTTCTATCTCCTTTCCTGGACTTTCTTCTCAAAACACTAAGGTCTGGCTCAAACAGAAATCATTAAGCCATTGTTTAATTGAGTGATATAAAATGTGCACATTGCGTGTCCACCCATAGCCAATCCAAAAACTGAGGCCAGTTGACCTAATTGATATTTCACACACTTCAGGTAGTAACTCCATCAAAGTGAACACTCAAAATTCATCTTTCCATAGGTGTACTGTCCTATTTTAGAGAAAAAATCTAGTGTGAATCACTTTTATAAATTTTTTCATTCTTCAGTTATGCTAGATAATAGTGATGAAAAACAAATTACAATTGTGAAGTACTTTGACACTAGAATTTCTCCCCTTTAGGGAGAAGAAAAAAATATAGATACACACACACATATATATCATATACTTATGTCATACAGCTGATAACAGAAAGTCATCCAATACCTAAAGCTTTAAAAAGAATTAATGATTTCATCTCACTCTGTCTACCTCCTAACATAATATTTCTTAAAAGGCTACAGTTTGTTAGAAAGATAAAACACACTGGTTTCAGAAACCATAATATTGAAGCTCTTCTTTAGTAAGGCTGAATTATTAATCTGGGCTCCTTAAAAACCTTGATTGTTTATTTATTTATTTTTAATGCCAGAATATTACAGGCATACAAACGTTTTGGTTACATAAATTACTTTTGTACCATTTGATTCAAAGTTATAAGTGTGCCCATCCCCCAGATAGTGTGCATTGCACCCGTTAGGTGTGAATTTACCCATCCCCTCCTCCCCGCTCTCACCTACTTGGTTTCGAATGAATATTATTTCTATATGTGCACATAAGTATTGATTGATTAGTTCCAACTTAATGATGAGTACATGTGGTGTTTGTTTTTCGATCCCTGTGATACTTCTCTTAGAAGAATGATCTTCAATTCCATTCAGGTTAATACAAGAGGTATTAGTTCACCTTTTTGTGGTTGAGTAGTATACTCCATGATACACATTTACGACATTTTATTAATCCATTCATGTATTGATGGGCACGTGCATTGTTTCTACATCTTTGCAGTTATGAATTATGCTGCTATAAACATTTTAAAAATCCATTTGAAGGTTTAATACATTTCATATCATGAATAAGATTAATTATATACATAGATTTTGTCAGAACTAAATTTTGCATTTTTTTCAAGTGGGACATTGGTGAGGATCTATGTTAAGGGGCAGATTTTGCTCTCTCATATACCTCTGAAAGCCTATTTTAAATCATGGGAACAGAATTCTGTGAATCTAAAGACTGAATATGACCTTCTGAACAAGGTATTAAACATTTTTGTTTAAGGAAGGCAAAATCATTACGTCTTTCTGTCTTGCTGAAATGGGAAAAAGGCATCAGTATGATTTGATTTTTGTTATTACATGCAGTACCTGTCCCTTTTCCAGCACCTAATTTTGCCATAGATTTTTCTATAAAAAGAGAATTCATAGTTATTTAGGTTTTATTTGGGGTAAATGAAATTTCCTTTCATTGTTTGAAATAAATGGAAGGAAATTTCACTAAATTCAAACATTAATTTTAAATAAATATTTAAAGACAAGTTACATTAGCAACACAATAAAACAAAACTTCACAGGATCAAAAGTTAAAGTTAAATGTTAAAGTTCTACTTTTAGCTCTTTGAGGTATCTCTGTATTACTTTCCTCAAAGGTTGTAATAATTTGCAATCCTACCAGCAGTATATGAGTGTTTCTATTTCTTGACATCTGCACCAACATTTATTGTTTTGGGACTTTTTGATAAAAGCCATTCTCACTGGAGTTAAGTAATACCTCCATTACTGGCTATCTACCCAAAGGAAAAAAAGACATTCTATAAAAAAGACACCTGCACCCGAATGTTTATAGTAGCACAATTCACAATTGCAAAGATGTGGAAACAACCCAAGTG
>NW_012150530.1:655546-657956 GCF_000956105.1 Propithecus coquereli | reverse complement strand
AAATAATTTCTAGGCTTTGCTATTTTATACACAATGGCTGAAATGAGCTAATGCAGCCTGAAACAGAATGACCTGTGAACAGGGAGATGAGGCATGATGGCTTTTAAGTTCTCCAGCATTTCAGAAGGTACTTGCTCAGGGCTGAGGGTGTTGAGGACATCAAATAGATATGACATATGTCTTCCTGTCAAACAGTATTTTAAGCCCTTTATAATCCTTGTTACGAGTTCTATCTACACCAATAGTTTTTAATACCTTAAAGTAATTGTGTACATTTGAGTCACAGCTTCCAAACTAGTGTGTCATTTCTTTGTAATCATATATTTTTGTATTCACAATGACTTGCTTTAAAACAGTAGATGTTTAATAAGTCTATGCAAAATATGGTGCTATATATTCTTGTTAGTAAATGACCAATTTGTTGGTAAGTGACTTTACATCATTCCTAGACCACACCTAAAAGGCACCTTTCAAGCATGATTTAAGAGGCACCATTTTATGCCATTTTATTCCTAAAATCCCTGCCCCTTGTTGCCTGTTTTGTAACAGGTTTAAAATTTAAAGTAATAGTATTAAATTTCTTGCTCAAAACAGGAACAGATAAAAATAGAAGAAAAGATACTGGTGTGGAAACAGGACTAGCATAACTAAGAATCAGGCCTCAGTGTCACTGCCAGCAATGTTCAAGTCGTCCAAAATTAAGCTTTTAAAAATTACTTCTCTTACCTTAAGGAAGAAACCTACAAATGCTTATGCAGAGAACTTCCAAAGATATTTTTAAATGGCCCAAACATTATTAAAGGCTTTTTTACCTTATTTTCAGTCTAAGTATTTAAATTGTACAAACAATAAATCCTTCACTCAGCACTGGAGTAGCTGTATAGAAATAGGAAGAGCAAAGCAGGAAGTTTACTGTTATTTCAAATAACACCAGCAAAACTAAATAACTCTGTGGATGAGGAAGGAGTAGAATATTTTTAAATATCCACACTCTTATCTGTCATTTACCTATGTAAAGTCAATCTTTATTGGCATTTCATCTATCCCCGGGGGCTGAGTGAAAGGACAAAATCTACTAATGGGATTCATGGCCTGGATTTTGCCATGCTAATTCTGAATGAAAACATTCATTTTCTTGATAACATTTTCTTGTTTGTAAGTGTATCAAAACTTATTTATTATTCTCGACTGCTTAGCATGTGCATTTACTCAGAAGAATAACATATAAACAGATCAAATAAGTAAAAGATAGATGTGAGGCCCCATAGAGATGAGCAAATTTAATATAAGACCATAAACAGAAGGATAAATGAAGTCAACTCCAGTACTTTCCATACCAATCACCAACAATGTATTGAAAATCTAAGTCTCAGAGAGGAAAAATGGCAGAGTTAAGGTAACCTCTGGATTCCTGCTTCCAGAGAAAGAGGTGTAGATCTCGGTCTGCTACACATGATCAGATCGCTCTCCCACAAAAACAGCGAGGTGAATCGGGGAAGATTCAGTGTGGGACACACACATCAGGAAAAAGAATAAGGTGAACGAGAAATAGGAATGCAAAACCTGGAGAGTGCGGGACAGACAATAGAGAGTGGAGCATGGGACTCCTGCACCCTCCTGGCCAGTAAGGGTACCGAGATAAGACCCTCAAGAGACAGTCTAGCTTCCCCACTGGCTAACAAGCCCACTGAGAGTCAGGGACCTGTGTGAAGTGGAGGTAGAATCGTGGCAGGAAACGTGGGACTCGGGGGAGATGGGACATGAGTGGGGAGCATCTTGAACTCCCCGCCCCATGTCAGGACTGGACCGGACAAGGGAGAAGCTGGTCTGGGCGACCTCTAGAGACAGTTAGGAGTCAGGAAGCTGGTCTCTGGCACCCAGTGGGTCCTGAACAAGGAGGTGACTACTGAGTAGAGGACTCTAACCTGGAAGCTGCAGCTGGTGATTAGGACTATTCAGGGAGGACCAGTAAGAGCTAGAGCTATTGCTGGACAGGCGTGAGATTGGGGGAGGGAGACGTAAAGGAGACGGTTGGGTACCCTGATTACTCAGCTCCCTGATCTGGTGCCTGCCAGCCCCTGAGTGGTTGCCTTCAGTGCTAGCAACCTGCGGGCGGGCGAACGCCATCTTGGGGGCCCACAACACTGCAGCTGCCGTGCGGTGTGGGGTGGCTCCCTTCCTCCAGCCCAGAAACTCTTGTGATGAGCTCTGCCCTTGCAAAACCTAAAGTCAACTAGCCAGGCCTGTTTCTTTGAGGGGTAAAGTTTGAGTGCTTCCTCAGTTGTGAGAGGCAGATGCCTGCGGGACCTGAAGGTGCTGGGGCACTGGGCAATCTGGGGTGGTGCCCCCTCCCCTGGCCAGCATCTTTTGTGTGGAGGGAGTTGGGCTCCACCTCTGGGCTTGCAGCAGC
>NW_012150530.1:653085-655496 GCF_000956105.1 Propithecus coquereli | reverse complement strand
TATTTACAGTGAGAATTATATCACAGAGATCAGAATAGTTATATCAGCCTCACAATGAATTTTCTTTCTTAAAAAATGTCAAGAGAATAAAAAAACAAAAAGAGTATTGTTTAGTAAACATAGAATCAAAGCATGGGTAATAAGTAGATAATCTTAATGGATAATTTGTTCTGCTTCATGGCTGGATACTTGACCTCAATGTTTCTTCTTGAGGCATCTTCACCCTGGGACAGTGTTGGAGAAGTAATGAGAAGTTCTTGTTCTCTGATTACCTTTAGCCAAGTCCTTGGTTTTAGTAGTTCTTCCTCATAGTGATTACAATGGCTTTCATTTATTAATTGATTTATTCATTGAAAAATGTTAGTTAAACACAGATCATGTGCTAAGCACTAAGCAAATCAATGAAGATGACACATTCACTAGGCAGACATGGTTTCTATTCCCACTGAACTTGTAGTGATGGAGTCATGCATTACAGAAGTAATCACACAAATAACTAATTACAACTTCCTTCATTACTCTGAAGAAAAAGTAAAAGATGTTATGTGACTGCACTACAGAAGACCCCGTTCTCTGTGGGAAGTGAGGGAAGGCTTCTTTGTGGAAATGGTTTTTAAGCTAGGGCTTGAAGAGTGAATAGACGGACCCTATGAAGAACTGGAGGAAGAGATATTAGGCAGTGGGAACATGCAGCAAGGTCCTCAGGTGGGAAATCACTTGAGTATTTTAAGTAATTAATAGAAAGCAGATGTAGCTGGAGCTTAGTGAAGAAAAACAAGAGTGATTAATGATGTGTGGGAGTGGAATTTGGGAGATGGAGACCATGCAGGGCATTCCTGTCTATATTACGGATTTTGGACTTTCTAAGAAGAACCACAGGGAGTTGTGGAAGGATTTTTAAGCAGGGAAGAAACTAATCAGAATTACATTATCACTTTGGTTACTATGGAAAATGTGTTTATGGGAATGGGGTCAAGAGTGAATGTGGTTAAAATAATTAGCTGTTGCTGTAGTTCAAGAAGAAATTATGAGTAAATAATGGTTTCTTGGAGATGAAAAGACATAATTTCAGAAATAGGTCTAGGATATAGAATAAATAGGATGTCTTGTTTCTATCATGGATCTCTGAGATCCTAAACCACCTAAAACACTGTGACCAAATGTGATTACATAAGAAGCTCCTCAAGAGATGTAATCGCATAGGTTACTATGCAGTGGTTAAGATTCTCTATTATAAACTGATTGCATTATGCCTATGATTTTTACTTTAAGATGATATCTTCTCTTTCTGTGTTCTGAGGATCAGAATATTGCTGACTCCTATGGATTTACTGCAGAGATCAAAAATTATTTATTGAAATCCACAGAGTGGAGAGAGGAGTGGAGAGTGGAGAGAGTGGAGAGAGCAGTGAGAGCAACTTGGAGGATTCTGGAAAAACCAAATCCCCAACTATACGACTGCCATAACTACAGCCATTCTTTCATAGCAAGGTAAGTAGGGCCTTTTCCATCATTCATAAAATGGCTGTATAGAAACAATAATTAGGCACCAATCAAGAGATAGATAAAGATGGCAGTACAACCAAGTTCAAGAAGCTGCCGTTTGTTTCCATAAAATATGCTTAAATGAATATTTTTAACCAGGATGATGAAATTCTTTATTTCTTGCAAAAGGAGTGCTTAATGATTTCAGACGTAGTTGTTTGAACAAGTCAGCATCTTTCTAAGTCCATAACCCTTTTAAAAAATTTCAGTAGTCTGAATAATTATGATTGTGTCATTAAGTGATTCTCCAGCTAACGACTTTTGAGAGCAGAATTGTGGTTAACCTTTTCCTTCAAATAATTTCTAGGCTTTGCTATTTTATACACAATGGCTGAAATGAGCTAATGCAGCCTGAAACAGAATGACCTGTGAACAGGGAGATGAGGCATGATGGCTTTTAAGTTCTCCAGCATTTCAGAAGGTACTTGCTCAGGGCTGAGGGTGTTGAGGACATCAAATAGATATGACATATGTCTTCCTGTCAAACAGTATTTTAAGCCCTTTATAATCCTTGTTACGAGTTCTATCTACACCAATAGTTTTTAATACCTTAAAGTAATTGTGTACATTTGAGTCACAGCTTCCAAACTAGTGTGTCATTTCTTTGTAATCATATATTTTTGTATTCACAATGACTTGCTTTAAAACAGTAGATGTTTAATAAGTCTATGCAAAATATGGTGCTATATATTCTTGTTAGTAAATGACCAATTTGTTGGTAAGTGACTTTACATCATTCCTAGACCACACCTAAAAGGCACCTTTCAAGCATGATTTAAGAGGCACCATTTTATGCCATTTTATTCCTAAAATCCCTGCCCCTTGTTGCCTGTTTTGTAACAGGTTTAAAATTTAAAGTAATAGTA
>NW_012150530.1:639112-640254 GCF_000956105.1 Propithecus coquereli | reverse complement strand
ACTTGAAGCTCAGACTTAGGGGGGAGGGAGGACAAGGGCATCATACATAACCTAATCATCTGTATCCCCACAATATGCTGAAATAAAAAAAAAGAAAATAGAAAGAAAGAAAATGTAAGTCTTGGGACTTGTGTTTGTATACAGTGAAATAATTTTAGGTAATATGTATAACTCTGCATAATGGTAGCACTGGGATAATATGAATAAGGTATGAGGGATTATTAACAGTTTGAAGGAATCTTTGCTCATCGTGTTTCATTTCCTTCTGCCAACTTACATGCATCCACCTTCCATCTCTGAATTGGTAGAATAATGTTTCATCTTTAATATCTTCATATGTGTACAACTTGTTTTTTGTTTTCACATCCAGTGTTGAAGCTGCCCTATTGTCTCTTGTTGATATTCCAGTTACTTGTAGAATCAACCCACTACAAGATTAAATGAAAGCTACAGGACTCCAATCAGAATACCTTATTATTCGCATAAAAGCTAGATACTTGCTAAAACTTGTAAAATCATGTAATGGGCAAAGTATGGGTAATTTGGTTATGTATTAATACAATACAAAGAAGATGTCCCATGGTATTATGAATAGATGCTGCCCTTTCCTTCCTTGCAGATGCCCCAATTTTTTTAGCTCAGCTGGAATTAGCTTCCGTTATTTTGTTCAGGATCAAACATATGTCCGGATCTAAAATATATTACCATCCTGTGTAGGAAATAAAGGGAAGTCTCTCATTTTTGGCATTTACAGCTTATCATTCCCTCTGACTTAAAGGGAATGGTTAAAGATGGACACAGGAGGTAAGGCACATCATAATTCAAACTATAGCATCCCTGGGCATTTTGCAGAGTAGGAATCTACTAAAAATAGTTCTATCAAAATCAAAAGTAACTTTTTGCTAAATTCACCATTCTCATCCTCAAGATATCCATTTTACTATTCTGAAGAGCACCGTGGTAGGAATAGACTGAACATAGGAAATTATGTTGTTCATAAGGATATTTGACATTAGAATTCCATTATTACCTTGGGGTAGCTTTCCTACTGATAAATATCTTGATATTACCAAATTTTATAATTTCCCTTTTACAGGGATAAATTCCAAACTCCTTATCAAACATTTAAGCCCTCTCACTAT
>NW_012150530.1:635274-637442 GCF_000956105.1 Propithecus coquereli | reverse complement strand
TTAGTACTTGGAAGTGTCTTCAAATTTTAGATCCTGTTCTAAAATATTTTAAAGTAACTTAATTCTCAAATAGTTGATTTTGTACATTCATGAATACATGAAGAAATTCAACAACCTAGTTTAGTTACTAAATTATTCCGTGTCTATGCCTATTTCTAACAATGTCAAAATTCTAGACAAAAATTTTAAATATCAGTCATTCAATATGCAAATATTCTTCTAATTTCCTATATCAAACCCCCAGTGACTCACTTTAGTTTTACATTTTTTTAATTCAAATATCTCTATTATGTAGAGATGGGGGACACCCAGAAGGCCTAGCTACAGGAGATATCATCATTCTATTAAAAATAAATTGAAGTAATTTTCAAGGACAATTTGAAAGTGAAAAAGTAATTTTGAAACAGTCAAAAAAGCACATAATGTGTGTGTTTGGAAGCAGTGTGTGTGGAGGGAAAGCAGTAGAAGCTTTGGGTAGAGAGAAAAGAAGCAGATTATGGCTGACCACATTAAACACGTCAAGATTATGGAGCCACCTTTTTTCTATAAACTTTTTCCCACAACCCATTCTCCAAACAGGAAATGTCACACACATACACCATACTGCCACTGACTAAGGTACAGACATGGGGAAATCAGTTATTTGCTACACTCACTGTTGGTCATACTCATTGTTATACGTAATTAGGTTTTCTTAGTTATCTATTTAATCTTAAGAAATCGTTATCAATACCAATTAAACTAATAAGCCAAGAAAGTGATCAAGCTGCAGTCCCCAACCCACGGGCCAAGCCCCAGCACAGGTTCGCAACCTGTTAGGAAGCTGGTGACCCATCATTGCTTAAGCTCTGCCCCCCAGCTCCCCCACCCCCGTCTTTGGAAAAATTTGTCTTCCCTGAAATTCAGGAACTCGGCCCACAGTGGGAGGTGGCCGGGCAAGCGAGGGAATCTTTATCTGTACACAGCAAATCCCTATCAACGGCATCAACGCCTGAGCTCTGCTTCTCCCGACCCCTGCCTTGGAAAAATTGTCTTCCGTGAAACCAGTCCCTGGTGCCAAAAACGTTGGGGACCTCTGTGATAAAGGGTTTTTTATGCTTTCAGCCACAATTCACTTTAAAAGGTTCAAGATACTGCAGGGTCTGTGATTTTCTTTAAGTATGAGAAAAGGTCTTCCTGTGAGGTTATTGCAATGGTCACAATTGTCTTCACCATAATGTCTCGGAGTTGGGCCTTCAAAAGGGTAAACTAGAAGAATGGTCATTAGCAGAGGTCCCATTTTCTGAATGTGGAGCTTCATTCTCCTCTTTCTTACGGAGTAATAGATCATGGAGACATCCTTCTGAAGTTTAGCCCCATTCCACATTCTGGAGTATAGTAGAGACCTGAAACTATTGAAAAAAACCTTTGAGGATTTTCAAGCTATATTACCACAGGTCTACCCATCTTAGTATTAGGGAAAAGAGGAGTTCCAATAACCTGTCGTGTTTTCGCCAGAAAAAATCAGGTATTTTAGCAGTGAGACCAATTATCTTTGGCTATCTGTGGGATCCTCTTTAGAATTAGCTTTCTATTAAACCACAGTAGTTTTAGTGAAGAAACATGAATAGAAGGATGTGATTACAGGCTGAAGTAGTGGTTTTCTATCTAGTTGTCACTTCACCTGATAATACCAGGAGGAAGGTAAAATCTAAATCCCTATAGTAATCACTTAAAAAATCATAGTTGTTGACTTTTATTTTATATATTCTTCATTTGTTCTTGGAAATTTGGTCTTTTAACATAAGAGCATGATTCATATGAAATGATATTGACTCAGAGCAGACTATGCATATCGTAGTGACAGAAGATCCTCAACTATTTTAAACAATTCTGATCACATTGCAATTTCAGAACTATAAACTATCAAACAAAAAGAATATATGCAGTACAAATGGCTTTTTATGTTTTTTAGATATAAGCATTTTATAAAGCTCCAATAAAACTTACAATTTGACTGTCAACATATTTAAGGCATGGAAAAGATTTACCTGGGAGTCATAAATTATCACCATATATTCCCTCAGCATAATATCATGTTTTACAAAGCTGATTATTTAGAAGAATTCAAGTTGTAATGTTTACTGATTTTTATACTGGATTAAGATATGAAATTTACTTGGGGGGGG
>NW_012150530.1:634100-635224 GCF_000956105.1 Propithecus coquereli | reverse complement strand
ATTACCTTGGGGTAGCTTTCCTACTGATAAATATCTTGATATTACCAAATTTTATAATTTCCCTTTTACAGGGATAAATTCCAAACTCCTTATCAAACATTTAAGCCCTCTCACTATGGTCCTGAATTGCTTTACTAATATCATCTTTAATCATTCCCTCCAACTTGCTGAACTTCCATTTTCTTAACATCCTATGACCTTTTATACCCCTATGCCTTTGTCCAAGTAGTGCAGAACCCTGTCAACTTGGCATGTTACAGTGAAGCCCCTTGTACTATAGGGTCCATAGTTCAGACCCAAAGTCAGGATAGAAAAGGATGGGAATTTCACCAGCATGTCCTTCTTGTACCATAAACAAACTCTGGAATCTCTAGCTTACAATTCTGTTGTATAGGTTTCTGAAAACATTCCACACAGAAGTGTGGAACCAAAAAGGATTTCCTGTCTCACTGGCACCTTCACAGAATGTGTCTTTGCAACTTGATGCAATGTTAATATTCCATGGTGATGATGGTGATAATGATAATAATCATAATGGCCATCTCATAGAAGTTGTCATTTATTGAACACTTAGTATGTGGCAGTTATTAATCTAATTTTTCTTACATACATTATTGCTTATATTCATATTTTAACAAGTCTAGATTGAAACTCATAATTTTCCTTCTAAACATGCTCCTATCCCATCCTCAAGTCTTCCTGTCTTAATAAAAGTCATGACCATACACTTAGTTCTTCTAGCTGGAAACTACAAATCATCCTTGATTCTTTCATTTGTTTCATGGCTCCTAGCCATTCAGTAACCTAGCCCATTGCTCCCAGCTTCAAAGTATGTTTCACATCTACTTCCTTCTGTTTTCATTGGTACTATCCTAGTCCAGGCCACCAGCATATTTAGGCTGGAATTCAGAAAACAATAAAATAAAAACAAACTCCACTAAATATGTTATCTTGGATTGAATCCCAGAATAACAACAACAAAAAAAGAACAATAGTGAAAAAAATGCTGAAATCTAAGTAAATTGTATAGTTTAGTTAATAATATCTTACCAATGATAATTTCTTAGTTTTTACAAATATATCATGAGTTGTTAACATTAGGGGAGCCTGGTTGAAGGGCATAT
>NW_012150530.1:633530-634050 GCF_000956105.1 Propithecus coquereli | reverse complement strand
ATTGAACACTTAGTATGTGGCAGTTATTAATCTAATTTTTCTTACATACATTATTGCTTATATTCATATTTTAACAAGTCTAGATTGAAACTCATGATTTTCCTTCTAAACATGCTCCTATCCCATCCTCAAGTCTTCCTGTCTTAATAAAGTCATGACCATACACTTAGTTCTTCTAGCTGGAAACTACAAATCATCCTTGATTCTTTCATTTGCTTCATGGCTCCTAGCCATTCAGTAACCTAGCCCATTGCTCCCAGCTTCAAAGTATGTTTCACATCTACTTCCTTCTGTTTTTATTGGTACTACCCTAGTCCAGGCCACCAGCATATTTAGGCTGGAATTCAGAAAACAATAAAATAAAAACAAACTCCGCTAAATATGTTATCTTGGATTGAATCCCAGAATAACAACAAAAAAAAAGGACAATAGTGAAAAAAATGCTGAAATCTAAGTAAATTGTATAGTTTAGTTAATAATATCTTACCAATGATAATTTCTTAGTTTTTACAAATATATC
>NW_012150530.1:632180-633480 GCF_000956105.1 Propithecus coquereli | reverse complement strand
CTCCCAGAGTGCTAGGATTACAGTGTGAGACTCCGCTCCCAGCCCTTCTCTTTTTAATGTCTCACATTACGCAGGTTAAAATATGGTTAGATATGCATTAAAATTTGGATCTTGAAATTTTACATGTTTATTCACTTGATCATTCATGCATTTTGTTTTCCATAATCTAATTTTACCTCACCTTTGTCCACAACAGGGTCACAGATTGAAATAAAGGACTAGAGCTAGTTATATCCTGTCATTCCGAGTGCAAATTCTTTTATATTTGGCTTGTACAGAACAGATAAAAATGTATTTAAACTGCTCATCTCTCTAAACGAAGGCAGTACATATAACACTTGCATGTGTGTTCTGTTTTATTTTTAAAATTTTTGACTGGATTAGCGTTCTAGTAGAATTTTCAGTGAAGTCGTAAAACATGTAGTTAAGCAATTACAACAGAGAACACATCAGTAAAGCCTGCTAAATTTTCGCACTTATTTGGAAATATTTAAACAACTGAGTGAAAGTTTCACTAACATCACATCTACCTACTGCTGGCCATGGTCCTTTATCTACTACTGAGGAGGGTATATAGCTTTTTCCTTCCTTCCCTCCCTCCCTCCTTCATTTTTCTTTCTCTCTTTTTCTATTTTTCTATCTTTCTTCTTTCTTTCTTCTAATTTCTCCCTGGATACATACTCTTACTCCTCAATTCCCTCAATCTTATTTACCTGAGGTCAGTGTATATATAACTAATAAATTTAAGAAAAGTAAAATAATTTATTATATTAAATATTTCACATACTATGACATTTCTTATCACCTCTCTTGCACTTCAAACTCCTTCCCTTTTCGTCATTTCTCTGGGTTATATACCCCAAAGGACTTTCAACTTTTACAAGAACCTATAGGCCACACATATTTTAAAACTTTTCATTCTTTTATTTGATAAGTGTACGCTAAGTGTCTGTTATTAACAAGGGTATGTGTTAGAAATAATGGAAAGAAAGGTAGCAATGTGGCTATTCTAAAAACAAGATAAGATCTATGAAACTCAGAAGTTTGATCAAAATATGTTGCCCATACCTGTTCAAAATAGAGCGCTAGGCACTAACCTACAAAACAGCTTGAAGACAGTCTGTGCTCTCAAGTGCTTACAATATAATTGAAAAGACGGAATTCTTGGCACAGAGAGGCAGAATGACTGAAGGACACTTAAGGTAAAATAGTCCAACATACCCAAATCTGCATAAAGTAAATAATGTGTATAAATATTTGAGAGTAGTAAAAATTTAATTTACTGTATCAATAAAGGCCT
>NW_012150530.1:628898-631374 GCF_000956105.1 Propithecus coquereli | reverse complement strand
TTAAGGTGGCCCAAAAGTTAGTTAAACGGTAATAAGGAGTTCTTGTTTGCACAGGAGAAGCTACTAATATAAAAAAGAGAGAGAGAGAGTGAAAAAAAAGAAGACTTCATAATTCATTTTTCACATCTATGCCATCAACTGAGCTAAATGTTTTAACCTACATTGTTACCTCAGTTTATCCTGGTAATTTTTTGCATTAGAATTTACTTTTAGTTATAGTTGGTTTAGTTACTGTTATGGTTTTATTTCCAATAAGATGTTAACAGGTGGTAATTGAAGTGGCTTAGAATTATACTGAAAGATACAGTGAACCTACTGTGGGGTTTGAACTCTTCCAAAGGTAGGACACCAAAACGTTAATATGAAAATCTACTTCGAACTTTCTCCATTAAGCCTTTCTCAAAAAGTCTTCAGAAAGGGAGGGCATTTTCATTTTTTCACCTATACTTCCATTGTTCTTTTTGATGAGGAAGGTTTCCTGAAGAAAAAGTGATTAATTCCTGGGCCTGGTTATTCCATAGACAGATTATATACTTACGCCTGGAGTTAACATTTTATCTAACCACCTCCCTTTTATTGCCAACTAGAAAAGTAAAACAAAAAATGAATTGTCAATTAAAAATAGAAGAACAGACTTCAATTTCAAATCTAAATCTTGTGAAGCTGACACAGGTAGGAAAAAAATGCCAAATTGATTTAATACATATAAAATATGCAATTTAGATAGAACTTACTGTTTTCTTTTTTTCTCAATTACAGAATATAGTTAATGTTCACATTTTTGACAGACTTATTTTTATTATAAAGTTATTCCCACAGACCAAAAGAAGGCCTTACGATAAATCATTCTGTGTAAACAAACTTTAGAATTCTGTGTGGCAGTGTAACATCTTATAACATCTGAATAGTCAGAAAGTTTACAGTGTAAATAAGAGAAAAGTGTGAAAAATGTGTGGGTTCTAGTATCTTTAATTAAGCCAATATTTTGGATGATATGGCAAAGAGAAAGAACATTTCAGAGGAGGAAAAGCCAGATTTTAAGATTTTGAAGATGTATTCCATATTTTTAAAACATTTACTGATTTTCTTGATTTCCAGAAGTGGTTCTAGTTTTTTTTATAGGCGCTGACTTTTTTTTTTACCAGGTTTATAAATAATTTCACAATGAGGGGAGATATGCCAGATTATTATTGCAGCCTATATACAAAAATAAATGAATTGGGAATTTTGTCATTGAGCTTAAGAACTCTCATCAATTCCTGATCCTGACTTGGCATCTTGACTTTGAGCCTGATGAACATGCCTAGTCACAAGAATATCTCGTCGCTGAGTCAGAAACAGCAGTAGAAGCAGGGCTGTCAGTGAAAGGAATAAGGCCGGGAGGGGTAAGAGCCCTTGTTTCCACTCCCCCCACCACACACACACACATACGAATCAGGTGACGTCTTTGTTTCAGTATCTTTTTTTCAGAGCTAATTTTGTCCAGGTTAGGGAAGTTATGCTCTTGTTTTAAAGATACCAAAAATCATTATGTACTGTTTAATCATTCAAATAAACTCTAAACCTTAAAGTTCTTAGTAAAATGTATCAGAAGAGCACAAGGCCCGTCTTCACACATAATGCAGTGTAGTACAGGGCATGGGGTGCCTTTCCTTATCAACAGAACAATCTATTAGTTATTGCAATTTAATTAAAGTATTCAGGTTTGTTTTGATCTGATCATTAGCATAGTCTTCTTGATGAAACTTGTTTGGTTTTGGTACAGTTTAATATATGGCAAACGCTATCAATTCATTGTACTACTTATCTTATAAACAAGTAATCTAAATATACTAAGGAAACAGTTAATTAGCATGCTCAACCTTTATCTTTCTGAGTGGTAATGAAGGAAGCCTTTTTTTCCTAATGTCCATCATGTTTTAATATTTAAAGATATTATAGGATTTGGGTTGAATCAAATGATAAATTTATTATAATTTCTCTGTGGTTATATATCTCTGAAGTCCACCATAATAATTATTTTCTATTAGAATTTTTTAAAATGTGAAAAATCATCTAAGTGCAATAAAGAGGAAACAATATATTTTCTCAAAAATAATGTGTACTATTCTCAGGAGCAAAGTTTATCACAATTAAAGAAGATGGCCATAGCATTGCCTATTCACAACTAGTAACTCTTGTATACACCTGATTTCTTGATATAGTCGTATCAAGAATTTGCCCCTTCCATTCAGATTTATAAGCACACTAAAAATGGTCATCTTTGTTTACTATTAATACTATTATTAAACATTTTAAATTAAGGATGATGTTAAAAGAAGTAAAAGATGATGAATGTCTTAAACTAGTCCTTTACTTCTCTTACATTTTACCTTCAAGCTCTCACTTTTCCTACATACCTAGACAAATTACAAAAGTTTTGTCTAATTAATGAAGGTAATAAAATTGTTTTTACCTATAAAATTTATTCTAGAAA
>NW_012150530.1:615539-628848 GCF_000956105.1 Propithecus coquereli | reverse complement strand
TTAAAATAAAAAAGCAATAAAAACCAGAAAAATGAAAAAAGAAGTAATTTTATAGTGTCTATAAAACTTCAACCTCAAAATGTATATTTTAGTTAGGTGTACAAGAAACTATTACACTATTTATTAAGGAAATAAAGTAGGCCAGGGTCATTAAAATAAAAAAGCAATAAAAACCAGAAAAATGAAAAAAGAAGCACTTGCTTTTCATTAGACTTATGTTGCATACTTACAAGAAATTAATTCCTCGACTGTGAAAAACTTAAATCACAATTTGCCTGAGATTTGCCCCCTATGACTTAAATAACAAAACAAAATGAAACAAATTGGAAGATGAAAGAACTTTTAAATTCAGAAGTATTAATTACATTGTTACTTTTTACACGTGAATACTCCCAAAGTGAAGACTCATAATTTCATCCAGCCTCGCTTGGATAGTGGCTAGACAAAGCAAGAAAAAGAAATGCATAAAACAGAAATTTTTATACATGTAAGAAAAAATGCATAATTTACATATAACTCAGCATATATAAACTATATACATGTATATACAATGTATATACATATATAATAGTGTTGCATATATGTACACACACATGATTACTCAATTACATATGTGTTATTGCTCCTATTACTTTTTAAAGGCCTATAGTATGTTAAACAAAACGTGGTATATTGAATAAAATATGTTGAATTTAGTGCTGTTTATTAATGTTCTGTTCACCTGAATTTTCAGTTAAGGATTTTGAGCTGAGGGGAAGTTGTAAATGTCTAAGTTCAAATTAAACTAGCTCAAATCACTTCAGATGGAATGTCCTTTTATTACCATTTCCTCTCATATTATCTTGACTTGTTTTTGTCATATTTCTCACATTTTATGAAGCATTTCATTAATTTTTTTCATAATCCTAAACATAAATATCATTCTTTTCAAATATCAAAGGTTTAAAAATAGCATTCACAGATTAAAAAAAACTTTTCAAGCTGAGTCATTAAACTTTTCTTGTGATTCTTTCTCTCTGAACTTTTATTGAAATTGTGGGGTTCATTATTCTTATTTTTTAAATAGTTTGCAATTAGATGAAATAATATCACTTTCTGAATAAAAATATAAAAACATCCACATGAATAATACCATATATGATGCAGAACGTGTTATTAATAAAACTATTATTGAATTAAACTTATAGATCATTTTCAATTATTTTCCACTAACCATCTCACAGTTTAAGGGAAATTACAATGTTTTTATTATTTCCAAATATTATTACTGTAATTAATTATAAAAATAACAATGAGTAATAGCAAATATCTATCAGATCTGAGTCTGATTCAGTCAACTTGACTATGACTGTGAAATGAATTAGTGATCTTTTTCTTAAAAATAAACATTTTACCTTACCAAAAACATAAAACAGATCCTAATCATAGTACTTATGGTACTTTATGAAAACATATCTGGTATTATAAATTAAAGCTAACTTAGGTAATTTTAATGCACAGCTAAAGTGAATGTCCTAGCCTGGGGGTAGAAAACCTTATAAAAGAAAAAAAAAAAAAAACCCTTGAATATGAAATTCCATTCTCATATAAATTTATTTTCACTAAATAAATAAATGTATTCCTTATTCAAGGGTGAAATTACTGATTATATTTAAGACAAGACAGTCTGACTTTCTGTATTTAATAAAACAAACATTATAATTATCAAGTTATATTATAATTTGATATGGTTTATGGAAACTCATTTTCAAATGTCAAAAGCACCACAGTCTTTTGAGATAGTACTTTAACCTGATTTGTATAATACGCCACATCATGAATGACTGCATGGTCATTAAGGAAATTATTATTATCAGTATCTAGCTTTGCACTTTGAGTTTTTACTATGTATATGTATTCTAATATTCACCAAAGTATTTGGTTAGGAGGAATATTAAGTATGATAAATTAATTTAGAAGGACTCCATAAATTGAGTTTTAAAATACTTAAGGCGTAATATTGGCTTTCTGTACCTAAAAAAATAATTTGGTGAAGGAGGGAGAGATGATTAGAAAGAATAAGGAACGTGAGATAACTAGAAAAAAGGTGACTTATGGGAAGGTAAAAAATATATATGTAAAAAAAATAAAACAAAAGAAGAACAATTATACCTATTTAATAGTGAGCCTGACTCTTTTGCATAAGAACAGCTTCATTTAGATATTATACATAGAGAGATAGTGAATCATATTCATGGACTTTCTCCTTCTAAAATAATTCCAAAATACATTTCAAATAAGTGAGGACAAAAGTTATAGATACAACATGTCAAATGCAAGAAAGCCCTGAAAAATTGCATTTTATATTGATATGCTTGTGTTTTTAATTTGTATGCACATCTATGCTGATATTTCTATATAATTAATCAAGAGATATATAAATATGTTCTAGACATTCATGGGGCTTTTTTTTTCAGCACAATGCCTTAGTGTTATATCTGTCACACTGCTTTAGAAGCTGCTAGACTCATTCTCTTTCTATGGAAAAAATGTGATGTAAGGCATCAGTGACTTGTGATGAATTACATTCAACACGTAATGATAATTTTCACTAAGGGTAGCTTGAGGAAACACTGGCGGGGAACACTGGACTCCCTGCACAATTCTGCAGTTAGTGGGTCTGTGGATCGCTGGAGCTCTGCTGCCCTCTACTGGCCTAATTAGATAAGCGCCTGCCCCAAAGCTCTCAGGTTTTTTTTTTGTCAGTTTCCTCCACAAACACAATACCGGCACCTTAAAAATCCAATTCTCTTTGGTTTCACTCACATGTAAATGGATCTTTACTTGGATTATTGTCAGGTTAATTTCGCAACATCATTTTAATGTCATACGGAAAAAGAAAAATTCTTTCCGCATCCTCTGTCTTAGTTCAAGCATTACTGGAGCCAGTTGAAATAAGTGGCTGGAAAACAGTAGCCAAATATAATAGTGACAGCTTTTACAATAACAGGATTCTGAAGGTCACATTGGCCCCAAGGCCTTTGATTTTGATTGGGTGTGTGGGGGTGTGTCTGAATAATTTTAGTGCATATTTTATCTAAAACAATAGCAATTTTACTTTCCTTTTTCCTTATGTCATTGACTATCTTAAGATGTGTGGATTCTTGATCTCCTTCTCCTAATGGATCCTGTACTTCTTAGCAATCTAGTTACTTTGCTTGCTCCCCGTTGCATCATGCCTAGGAAACAGTGCATCATTGGGTACTAAGTTAGAAATTTATAATCCAAGAAAAAGAAATGAAACACAAATCAAATTTTAAGTCCCAATCATATCCTGGTATGGGATGGGGGTGGTGGGTTATAAGATTTATCAACATCACAGTGCATCAAACTTGTTAATAAATTAGCTTTCTGTATAACAAGTAAAAGAAATTATCTTTTTTAATGGGAGCACAAAAGGCATGGCATAGCTGGAGTTTAAGGTTCAAGCTTTGTATCCTCTATATATAATGTATTATGTTTTTCAAAAACCTTTTATTAGGAAAGCTATACCAGACGCATAATCACTATACAATGATTAAACATTACCTTTACAATTTATAATCACTGAAATTACAGAATAAATATATGCACATTTCTTTTGAATCTTTGTGTGTGAGAGAGAAAACATTAAAAGTGCTTCCTAAAAAGCTGTTAGTGATATATACCCAGTTGCTTTTTTATTTTTTTAATATTTTATATATATATATATATATAAGAAAGTGCAGATGTTCTCCAAAAAATCTTGGCTTCTGGATGAAGTGTCACAAAGAGGGTGCTCATCCCTAGGTGTGTGTCTTCCTTCGGCTGTTAAACCACCAGGTCTCCTCTTCAGTAGGATCCAGCCTAGAATGTGACTTTTCCCAGGGTGGCAGAGAGATCTATGAGCTGTACACTAGGGGTGAGGGTATGTGGAACTATGGAGAGAAATGAATCAAACACGAACTAAGCAGATTGGGTTGAATGGGAGTGGTGTGTGTGGAGTTGTGTCTGCACGCCCGTGCATGTGTGTGTGTGTGTATGTGTGTGTGTACCTGCACCAGCGGGAAGAGATTGCAGGTTTAGGGACCCTACTGTGTGCAGATTTGTGGTTTGCATATGGGTATGTGTGCGAGAGACAAGCGAGTGAGTGAGAGAGAGTGAGAACATTCGAGCAAGACCCACCCCTCCCTCCCCATCTTGCAGTTTCCAGGCATGCAGCAAACTGCATTGTTAATACATGTACAGAATCTGTGCCATGGTGGGAAGAGGAAAGAAAGCCACAAATGTCATTTCCCCCGCCTCCCTTTCAAACAAAACTACAACTAAAAAAAAAGTTACTGAAAATAAAAGACACATTGAATTTTACTTAATTAGGATCAATACAATGATCCCCAGTATACCGTATACATGGCACAGTCAAAGTCTCAAGTTTCAGTATAAAAAAATAATGATAACATTTGCTGGCAAAAGTCTGCGAAGGCACTTCATTGATTAATGATCTGAGTATGGCCCTTCCTCCAAATCACATCTGAGAAAGGAGAGCATACATCTGTATTCTCTAGTTATCATGCGGCTTCAGTTCTGTTCAGGGCAGGGAAGATTGTGAGGATGGAGTTACCAGGACAAGTGTAAAGAGAGCAAGGGATATATTTGTTTTATTTTCCTTTTTTTTTGGAAAAAAAAGCACTAATATGTTTTCTTCCTTCTGTTAGAACCTATATGTCGTCTTCTCCAGGACTTCGAGGTAATCCGGCTTGGTTTGAAGTTTGGCCCTTAACTCGAGGTAATCACTTTTTTGGGTTTGGTGGTCTGCGAAGCCCTTTCCAGCTGAGAAGAGAAGGGTTTCTTTGAGCCTGGCATCTTGCTGTAAGTCTGGGTATTGCATGCCAGGAGGGTGGACGTGCAGTTCCTTTAATTTGGGCACTGTGCCATAGAGACAGTCCACAAATCCCACTGTGCAGGGGACGGGCTGCGGCCGCTCTCGGTCTAGTAGCGTACTGCCACCACCACAGCCTCCCCCAGGAGGAAACAGCACCACCCCACCATTCTTCTCATGGTGGCGGAACCCTGCCAAGTCTCCCCCAGTTCCCCCAACTACCCCTGAAACCCCACCAGCTGCTGGGTGGTGAGGGTGAGGGTGATGGTGATTCACTGTCACTATGGTGTTGAGCTGGGAGCTTGATACTGCCAGGGCCCACTCCTTCTCTTTTTCCAGCAAGGTCCGGTAGTTGCTGTGGTTCTCCTTGGGTGTCTCAGCAAACTGCTCACTTCCTAGGAGAACCTCACCCATTCCTGGTGGTTGTGTCCCAGGACCCCCACGTTCTGCACTCCCTGCTTCCTGGACTGATGAAACAGCTGCCTCCTCCTCCTCGCGAGGCTTGTAGATGGGGTTGTTGCACATCTGGGTAACCGGGTGGGGGATGTACTCATACACGTGACCTACAGGAGGGGCCTTCTCTGGGGAGGAAAGAGCTGGCCGACCTCCACCCCCACTTCCACTGCCACCGCCTCCACCATCCTCAAACAGCCGGTGGCACTGCATCTGAATGCCAGTAAGGTCCACACCTTCCTGTCGCTTGCTTCTAAAGGGCAGCTTCTTCCGACGCCGTCGGAGCACATAGGCAAAGAGGCCTGCAGCAACAAAGACAGCTGAAAAAAACAGAACCAGAAGGCTGAGAATCAATACAGAAAGTGGCACAGGGCCCCCGGGAGGAGAGAACTCATAAGGTGATGCGCTTGTTGGTCCCCCAACAAGGTGAGAATCTCCAGGCTGGGCCGGGGATGCTCCAGCTGGTACAGTGTGAAGCATCTCTGGACAAAGAACTTCCAGCTCAATAGTGCGTATGTCACGGTGGGTGAGGTTCTCAGGGCTTCTGCAAAGCACGTCACCTACCACACTAACCGAGCTGATGGTTTCGATCCACTGTTTGAAGGGGACCAGGTCACACGTACAGTCCCAAGGATTCTCATTGAGGTCTATCTGGACAATGGCATTCAAGTGTTCCAGGACACCAGCCACAGGAAGGTACAGGAAGTAGTTCTTCCTCAAGTTGAGCCTGGCCAGGGATGTGCCTGCAAAGGCATCTGTTGGCAGGGTCCTCAGCAAGTTATTGTTGAGGAATAGCAGCTTCAGGTTGGGCATGAGGCTGAAGGCTGCAGGCTGGATCTCCCGGATGACATTGAACTCAAAATACAAGTAGTGCAAACTTTGTAGGCCTCGGAACATGCCCGGTGTCAGCTTCTCTATATCATTGCCATTAAGGAAAAGGCTCTTTAAGTTGGGTAGGTTGATGAAGGCCCCATCCTGGACATAGGAAATACGATTGTTCCCCAGATGCAAGAGATCCAAGGAAGAAAAATTCCAAAAATCAGAACGATATATTTTCTGAATCAGATTGCTACTCAGATATAGTTTCTTGGCATTCAGTGGCCTTGGAAGAAGTTCAGAAATGTTATTAAATCCTCTCTCTTTGCAGTTGACAGTCAAGCCAAGGTCATTGATGTGCAAATTACAGGTACACCCCGTAGGGCATATAATGGGAATTGGTGGTCTGGTTTGATAAGGAGCAATGGGAGGTTGGTTTGGACCAGGATATAAAGCTTGGGATGTGGAGGGTGGCCTTGGTGTTCGGGGCTGTTTGGTGGGCTTAGGCTGTTTATTTGAGGACTTGTATTCAACAGAAGAAGCAGTAAAATGCACAGAGGACAACATTGAGGAAGGCTTAGTTGGCCATGCATTCTCCTTGCTTGATGGCAAATGGGGAATCCCCAAACTAGCTTCCACCTCAGAGTCAGATAGTAAGGGACAGAGTTCTGTCTTCCTGATTTCTCGCAGGTCCTTTCCGTGGAAGTGGAAAGGAGTCTCACAAGTGATGTCTCCCACGAGGGCAGTGTAAGGAATGCGTTCCAGCCAACTCTTCAGTTGTACAATCTCACACGTACAGTTCCAGGGATTTTCTTCCAGCTGGAGCTCCATCAGGCTTCTGCCAATGTGATCTAGCATTCCTCGGTAAAAAAGAACCTTTAACCTGTTTCCACGTAGGTCCAAATGAGTTAAAGAGACAGCCTTAAATAAATTTGTTGGAAGCATGGGGATGAGATTATCATTTAAAATCAGAACTCTCAATTTACTTAGGTTTCGAAATGCCCCACTCTCAATACGTTTAATGACATTGTAATCTGCCTGCAGATATTCCAAACTTTCCAAACCAAGGAAGGTGTCATTTCTGAAGACATCTAGTTTGTTCTCATGTAGATATAGCCTCTTTAAAATCTTAAGACCATTGAAAGCTCCTGTTTGAATGTCCTGCAATGCATTGTTCCCAAGGTTAATAGACACGGCATTATTCAAATGAAGAAAACTGTTGGTGTATAATTTCCTCATAGAATTCCTCTGCAGATACAGTTTAAAAGGTCTTGACCAGAACTCGGTAATCTGACTAATATTTGTAAATCCTTTACTGTCACAATGTATATGAAAGAGACTTTCTTTAACTTCACAGTAGCATGGATCAAAACAGGGCTCATCTATTTCCTCCGAGTCCTCTATCAGAGGAATTGGGGTAGTCCATCCTAGAGCAATTGTGCTTAGAAGAATTATCCACAACATCCTCCCTCTGTGAAGCATCTCAGCTATGGAAGGTTTCATCATTCGTGGTTGATTACAAAACTGCAACAGAAATAAAAATGCAGATTTTTAGCTTTTAGTCATATGTACTATTTTAATTGACTCCTACATGTGAGCTTTTTAAGAGCGATATAAAAACTTCAGCGATCGTTGAACTGACACTCAAAATGAGCTAGTAACATGCTTAATGTTTAGAATGTGTCCTATATTTTAAACTTAGGAGACTCAGAGATATTGAACCATGCATTGACATTTTCCTGAACCAAGCCATACTTGGTAAATGGCAGTTCACATGAACAAAAGCAGCCCACATTGCTTCTTATAGCAAACAACGGAACTGGTATAAAGTGCTGCCTTTTAGGCATGGGCAGATTCAGTAATAATGGCAATAATTTGGCCATTACACCTGTTTGCCTGTTAAAACTCACATTGACATCAAAGATGCCCATTATAAATCTGATTGGATCTCTGGGAAAAATATGTTCTTCAAATCGTAGGTTTCAACTATTAAAAAGACATGACATACCCCAAAGTTGTTAGATTAAAGGGTATCATAAAGTATGAGCCCAATGCCTAATGTAAGGTGTGGAGATGTGTAAGATGATTCACACCTTAGGAAAGCTTAAGATTTCTTTTAAGAAATGATCAAAACATGCTTAATTACAGTGTATAGTCAGTAACACTTTATACCCCCCACCCCTTTTACCCAAGCACAGATTATTGACATCTCCTTTAATTAAATAACCTCTTCATATTTGTATCATTTGATTATTTCAAGCATTTAGGAGCGATTAGCCCTTCTAAATAACATTTCCATGCAGTTGTCAGTGCTAAAGATAGTGACAGCTAAAGGATGCTGAATCTGGGAGTGTTTGAATTAAAACACTTGCAGAGCTTAGTTTGGAATGTGTGTCTGTGCCTTCTAGATCAACTGAGGAACCCTGTAAAAAGCTGGAAAAGCAGGTGGCTGGTTAAAGGAGAAGTGAGTAGTTAAAGCCAAGAGAGAGTGGGAACCTCTATTCTTACATGCTGATAAATGATCTATCACAAAAAATATATTTCAAAAAAAGACATCATTCTTTTCCAATCAGAGGAAACAAATGTAGCACAGTGTTCTAATAACATACAGAGCCTTCCTCTATGGCTGTCTTTTTTTGCCTAGTATCATCAATATATGAAAATGTTAACATGAATAAATGATAATAATGCAGTTTTATTAGATCATCCTTCCTGAGTCACTGAAATATCAATCAAAATTAAATGGCTTATTTTAATCAATAAAATGTTTTAACATATATTTTTCTTCCCACACATATCATACAGCAAAAAAAAAATTTCATCAACCCTCTAACTTAAAACACAATATATAATTTATAGAGAAAGTAAACCGAATAAATCCTCACATTCAACTTGTATGTAATGTACACAGCTGTAAGGAAAGGAGAAATCATGAGAAAGCAAAGAGAAATCTGCCTTGGGCATGCAATACTCGATTTTTAAAAACAATTAAATGAAAGAGAGAGAGAGAGTGAGCAAAGGCTATATTGCAGTATCAGTCTTCCCTGTCTCCCTTATAAAATATTAAATCTACTTAAGTTCTTTTTTCTTCACCATTTCCTTTTCTTAAATGTTTTTCTTGTTTTTCAGTCGCTGAGGTTTAGGCAAAAAAAAAAAAAAAAAAGCTCCAGATGTCTTGGACTTACCTATTTTGCAGATTTTTATTTTTTTTTTTAAGCATGGGACATTGAAAAGAAAAAGGGAAAAAAAGCTTGAGCTTAAGGATTTTCTTTCTCTTTCCCTCTCCCTCCCTTCCCTTTGCTGAAACTGAAGCAAAAGGGGATAAAGGGAGTTGGGGTGGGGGGAGATTTAGAGGAAAAAGAGCAAGCTTAAGACGTGCAGGGAATGCAATGGACTCTTCAATGGGGCTTCTTTAGGATGCAGAACTGCCACTTGGCACACTCAGCAGAGGAGGGAGGAGAAGGGGCTGCAGCAGGCTCCCAGCTCCGCTGCTGCTGCCGGCGCGGTGGCTGATCTCGCTGGGTGCCCGCTGCACATCATTGGGCACTGGGAGGAAGGGCGGGAGGAAGGCAGGGAGGAAGCAAAGCTCAATCACGGTGTAGCATCTCGGACTTCTCCCGGTCGCGCTGGCTTTTTTAAAAAAAAATAAGTGCTATAGCCCTGGATCCGCTTTATCACGTCATGAAAACGAACCCCAAGAAGGAAAACGCGCTTAGCTTGGGGTTGGGAGTGAGGACTAGGGAGATCTGACTATACTGTGTGTGCGTGTGTGCGTGTGTGTGTGTGTGTGTGTGTGTGTGTATGTGTGTGTGTGTGTGTTTGTGTGTAAGGGAAGGGAAATGAAGTAGAGGGGTTGAAGTGACAAATTGGCAAGATAAGAAAAGATAAGAAGAGAGAAGACCAACCTAGGGGAAACCTTTCTTTGGTGGGGAAGGTGGAGATAGGGAGGGGTAAGCATGTTCCTTTCTCTCTCTCTCTCTCTCTCTCTCTCTCTCTCTCTCTCTCTCTCTCTCTCTTCCTTTTCTTCTTCTCCTTCTTTTTCTTTTTCTTCTTCTTTTTTCTTTTTTTTAACTCTCAGGGATGGTTTGCTCCTCTAGTTCCCACAGCTCCTCTCTGTAGTGCAGATGGTTTGAAAAGTGAGACTATCCCTCGAAATTATCCTTCTCACAGCACAGCCATTTCCTGCAAAGACGGGGATAAGCGGGAAATCCGAGTTCCCAAAGCAGGAGAGCTTAATCCGGCTGATTCTGCCTAGGTGTCCCAAATAAGAGCTCAGGCAGCCTAAGAGAGTTGGACCGAGTTTCTTCTGCGTTTTGCTTCGATCCTTTTGCACCAGGAATTCTTTTGTTGTGCTGCAGCTCAAAAGCTTCGATTTCCCCTGGATTCAACAGCCATGTATGTTCTTCTACATTTTTAAAAACAGAGACAAGCCAGTTCTCTCGAAGGAGATACAGACCATTTGGATAACAATGGTATATCTAACGTTCTTCCACCGGGAAAGAGCTCGCAGGGAGAGGGAACGAATTTAAGGATTTGGATTCTTTTCTTTCTCTCTTTTTCTTTTTTTTTTTAATTCAAATTTTTTCCGTGATATTTTTGAGAAGGGGATAGGGAGTAGTGGGAATGATCGAAGGAAAATATTGCATTGTAGAGAGGCAACCATCATAGTTCACAGGAATCCTCTAAGGAAAAATTTTAAAGGCTGAACTGACAGTTCTACAGCCCTGCCTGCTGGGAGGAAATGCAGCTTAGTGAGGAAACTGGGGAAAACCAAGTGCACAGCAAGGGACTCTAGTTAGCGGGAACTTGTGTGTCATGGATGCGCGCCACCCCCCACCCCCAAACACACACACCAATCCTGTTACCAACTCACAAGGAAGGGGGAAGGGAGGGACTTTCTGGTCTCTGAAGAACTAAACTGAACCTCAGTTGCCCAAGGGCTCAAAGTTGGTAGATAGAGATGGCTTTCCCTTAAAGCACTCTTTACAAAACCAAATTTTAAAGAAAAGCACTGCTTATGTGTCAATTTCTTACCACTCTAAAATAGGTAACTCAACCGACAGAACTCAACAAAACGTTCCTTAAAAGTTAAGTCATAGGCTATTTGCATAATATTGTGCATTTCAATGACCGTTTATGTGTCCACCGCCCCACAGTATCTAAGATTGGAAACAGCAATCAGACTAAGTAAGCAGGCAGGCGGGCAGAATTCTCTAACATTTTACGCCCTTAATATTCCAGACCCACCCTATTTCTCCCATAGGTCGCAGCCATGAAGCAAACCAACACCAGTAGCCCGAGCTTAGAAACACAGCAATTCTATTTCCCTCCCCAGCTGCCAACACCCCTACCCGCAGCCCCCGCCCAGCACCTTCGGCACCCAACGTGCAGAGGCGGTAACTGCTTCAGGGATCTTATCGGAATCCATGATGTGTTGGCATCCATGGGTACCCCAGGAGGCTGCTTTGAGCTTCCCGGTGACGGTAAAGAGTCGTCTCTACAATCAAGTCTCTGTTCTCTCTTGAACTACAGCCCCCTCAGTTCTGGACTGTGGCTGTGTCCTGAAGCCCATTTCACTCTTTTCCTTTCCTTTACCTCAGGATAGCATGTCTAAGGGATAGGAAGGGCTCAAAAAGTTAGAGGATGGAGGGCCATGGGGCCCCGGTTTTTTCCGAGTCCTGCTGGAAGCACCGGGAACCATTTGTTTGTCCAGAAGGAGGACAAGAAGCCCTTTCTCCCCACAGTACCCCTTTCATCTCCCTCCCCCCATTGCTGGATCTTAGAGCCCGCTAATCTCTCCAGATCTAAGATAAATATTCCAATATGGAAGCAAAATGATATCCCCTATAATAAATAATTAAAATGCTGCATCATTCATTTTCTGAAGAGCTTTGAGCCTTCTAGAGATCCTTTTGTAATTAGCTGTCGCCAGGCAGGCGAAACGCACAATGAGTCTGTTTAGAAAAGGAAAATTATTAAAAGCCCAAGCTATTTTCCTTCTGCCTCTTGCAAAACTAGCGAGATATCCACTGGGGAAGGAGTACTTCACTCAACCACCTGGCCTATTTGTTGGAGTTAAGATTTCCTCCCCCAGAGAAAGGGGGTATGTTATTCTCCAGTACCCTTCCTTTCACGGTTGTCCTTATACCTAACCGATCCAGTTCAAAATCCAACAAACCGCTAGCACCTGTGAGCGTAAGGAAGCCACCGCGGCCCAAGTCTATGTACTCTACAATGCGCATCCTGCATGCGAGAAATACTGGTTTCAATTAGGCAAAGTAGGAAAGGAAAGGATGGCGGCTAGTACCTATGGTGCAGAGCGCTCACGATCTCCGAGGTTTGCTCCGAGGGGCTTCCCAGCGGGAGGGGCAAACTCTCTGGGAGGCTGAATTGTATCCATCACACTGTACCCTTGTAGCTTCTCCTCTCGTGGCCACCAACTTTCAAAAGGCTACCAAATCACGCTTGTAATCCTTTCAAATGTTTCCACCTTTGAGACTTGCAGGGAAATGGTCGCTGCATACTAAGGGAAGAGTCGGGCGCGCACCTAGCACGGCGATGCCAGTGACAGCGAGCTCATGACCGCAGCTCCAGACGCCTTCGATGGCAGGCAGGCAGCTCGAGTGTCCCAGGACTGTGTCCCTTTGATTTAAAATCTCGGTGCTCTCTATTCAGTGTCGAGCTTCGCTGTTCCCGAGAGCCCGAGCTCAGTCTCTGAATTTCTCTCTTTCTCTCTTCTGGAAAGGTTGTCACTCGCAGGGCAATCCCTGCCCGAGGCCTCCTTCCATCCGAGCAGATGGAACTAGCCCTTGTCTTCCCGGGTGTCTTTACTCTCTGCCCTTTGGGTGGGTGGGAGTGGGGGCGAGTGGTGTGCGGATGAGAGGAGAAAAGGGTAGAGAGAGGCGGAAAGGAGGCAGGAAGGGGGCGACTGGATCCCAGATCCCAGCATTGGTCAGACGGCGAAAGGGGGGGCGGGGAGGGGGAGAAGGAACCAGGGACGGAAGATACAAATACAACAGTATGGCTGTACACACCAAATTCCGCTTGGGTTTGGGAGATCCCAGGCAAAGCACGAAGGTGAACGGTCCTTTTGGCAGAGAGCGAGTCCCCTGACAGCTCACCATTCAAGCGCCCTCACTTCCCGAGCGGGGGAAGGTGGGGGAG
>NW_012150530.1:594791-615489 GCF_000956105.1 Propithecus coquereli | reverse complement strand
GTTACGTGAGGCGGAGATGAGCCCGGCACCTCCCCCACGCGCCTCTCCTCTCGGGCCTCTCGGCCCCGGGCTCTGGCCCCAGGGGAGGGCAGGAGAGGGGAGGGGCGGGGAGGGGTGGGGGAGGGGACCGCCGAACGTTTCAGGCCAAGGAGACGCTCGCGGCAGCGGCAGCGGCGGCGGCATCTTTTAAGACTGACCTGCTTTAAAAGTGCCACTTTGATGGCCTAGGAAATAACTAAAATCGGATTATACGTTACTTACCAACGCCTGCTCCTGAACCGGGAGCGCCAGGTCGGGTATCAAGAGTCAATATAGGGAACGCAGGGCTGGAACCCGAATGCAAATCCATCGGCCGCCCCCAAATCGCTCACCGAGGGAGCGGCGCTCGGGAGCCCCCAGATCAGCCCATCGCCGGAGCCTCCGCCAGCTCGTCCCCCCCGCACTGCCGGCCCCTCCTCCGCGCCAACTGTGTAAATCAGCCGCCGCAGTCCTCTCGCCGCGCATCGCCGGCAAATCCCGGTTTAGGAAGCAAGGAAGCAAGTGATCTCTCTCCCTCTCCCCCTCTCCCTCTTCCTCCCCTCCCTCGTCATGATCTGCTAGCTCTACAAAGAGAAACCCTGTAAAATTGAGTGTCAGGAAGTCAGCATTCTGTATCTGTGGATTGATTTTAACTTTAATTTGCAAATGAGAGATGGCTGGAAAATTACAGCCCAAACTGGCGGGGGGTGGCGGTGGGGGGAATCGAATTAAGAACATCTGAGATGTACTGATGGACGGTATCTCTAACAGCCTCCAAGGAGTATTTTCCAAGCGATTTGCAGTCATCCCCCACCTTCAGGATACATATGTGACAATTTGAAAGTACACATTTCCTCATCTGTTTACACTTGCTAAAAGGGGGAGAAATAAAACTGTGCGATAAAGGGAGTGTGGGGGTGCATTTGCTAGAGAGATGCTGGATACCATTTCGTGACAAATTAGATAAGGACATTTGAACAATTATTGCACCTATGTGAAAGTATTATTACAACATCATAGAGCAGACCATTACCCCCACTGCAGTCATACTAATGCAGTCATTTAATGCTCCATTCAATCTGCAGTGTAAACCAACGCAGTTCTTTTTAATAGATCCCTTTCATCAGCGACTGTGTTGGAAAGAGGGCAGTCTTCCACTAAGTCCCAAACTGAATAGGAGGTAGTCTGGGGAATCATCTCTGTATCTCTTGCCATTCTTTCCTGAAGTGAATGGAATAAATTGTCCAAGACAAGTGAGGTTGTTATTGCTTTTATAATTGTAGACGTAAAATGAATTTGACCCTGATTTTGAACGCTGTCAAAGGAACTCTAACTTACCTCTTGCAAAGAAACTGTACTCTTTTGTATATAAAAACCTTTGAGAGAAAGGCCTGAAGATATGACTTTAGACTTTATCTGGTAGATTTTCTAGTTACTGCAATTTATACCATTGTTAGTCCATATTCTAGATATATAATACCAAAAATCTAGTGTCCATATTACCCATATTAAAAGAAAGGAGGGGATAGATTTGTTTACAGAGAGAACCAGGGCCTGTGGAATTTTTTGAGATATACACACACACACACACATATACACAAACACACAACACACCCCAAATTCAGTATGGCAGCAGTGTTGGTTCTTTATAAAGTGTGAGATTAGACTACATACATATTATGATCTATATGTATATATCGTATTTATAATGTTTCTATTTGTTCTTTAAAATATTCAGCGTTCATTTTTAAGATTAGTAAAGTATCTACAGGAACCGAGAAATTGATAAAATGGCCATGATATTAAAATCTATTCTTTTTAAATATAATATTTCAGATCTACTGGCATGAATTCCAAACCTATCCTCGGTATTTTCTGGGATAATAAATTCTGCCATGTGAATTTTACATATATGAAGACATGGATGTGGAAAGAACATTTATCATAGGTGCTTCACTCACTAGGTCTCAAAATTGGCCTTAAAGTGGTAGATACAAAAATAAATAAATAAATAAAGAGAGCGGCATATTCAGAAAAGGTTGGGAAAGGAGTACATCCCTGCAACAAACCAGTCAGATTTAGGAGAAACCAAACTGCATTGGTAGGCTGATGAGTCACAGAGATGTTTTGGTCTTCTCAGGTGGTTGCCCAATTTGAGGCGAATCACTCTTGGGTACACCATATTCTATGTGGGCAAGTGTGAAATCACACACATGCCCCTTGAGCCTCAGATATAGAGGATTTTAGAGTAACCCTGAAAGAAATCAGGCAATATTATTTCTAAAATATTTGAGTTTGTTTAACTTTTTAGGAAGTATTTTCATTTTATTTGATTTTCAAGGTTATTTGTTGATGAGAGAATTTTGAATTATATTAATATATTTACTCTGAGCAGATGTTGGTATGGTCTGATGGTATGGGGAGCTACAGAACATTGAATAGCTAGAATTAATTGTTAATGTTAAAAGTGAGTACTTTCGATACAACTATTGCAAGCCAGATAAAAATGTTGTGGGCAAGTGATTTGATGAATCATTGATTCTATGTTGTGAATTTTTAATGCTTTCTGCAAAGACATTTGCATGTCCCTAGTTCTATTTTGCCAAACATAATTTACATTGTGAAAAGGGGAACTCTCGTTAAAAAAAAAAAAAAGATGTTCTTTACTAATGATGCATAATGGATAAAAGGAAAATATAATAATAACATATAAGATGCAATTTTTAGTTCAACAAAAATTAAACATGTCTATATTGCTGATTGGTATATCTTTTTAAGTTACAGAGACATTACAGTATTTCAAATTGTTTCCTTTTAACTATTCTGTCATTTTCCAGAGAGGAACAATGATATTAAAATACCTAAAATGGACATTTTTTTGTCTAACATATATTTTATTGACTCTAATGGTTTGAATAAAATAATGAACTTTTTAAAATATTTGACACTAATTGAAGTAGTATTGGAGAACTGTTTGCTGTATAATGGATTATTCACTTAAGAAAGTTCCAAACTCTGAATACAGTAATCTGTGATTATGTTCAGCATACCTATGTCCTCTACATGTTGTATTCATCTGTTTTTTCTATTATATAAACATTCATGAAGCCTATCTCTTTTTTCCTTTGTCCATTCCAAATAATTTTCAAGCCAACAAAATTTGGCTTGTTTGATAATCAACAGAAAACAAAGTACAACCTTATTTGATTAACTTTTGATATACCACTGTTGAAATAATTGAAAATATAGTTATACACATTTTATAAATGGGAATATAGGCTGTAAAAATTAAGCAAATAAAATATGGTATATGATATAAGATAAATTATTGTTTTTAGTTTTGTTCTGTTTGGAAATAGTATTTATTGAAAGAATTCAAAAGATTGAACAATTCAGACTGAGAGTTACATACTTATAGAAATGTTTATTTGTATAGATCTTCCTATACCTCCATAGAAGAAACACTTTTGAAACATTTCATATCATATGGAAAAAGTTCCTAGTCAACTGGTAATTTTGTTTTTATGAAGCATCTTGTAAAATGTAGTAGAATCGGCATAGATTTCATAAGCTATAAATATGGAGAAGTTACAAGATATTCAATTAGACATTGATCTTTTATATCCTGTTTCACTAAAACATTTTAAAGCACTTTACAGGCATCCATTAAATGAAATCTCAGCTTATTTTTGAAGTAAACAAGTGTTTCAATCTCAATGGTTAAGTAAACTATTTTGGAACAACCAAAGTTAATCTATTCAATATGAACAAAGCTGCCAAATTTTTATTTGTAGACTGGGTAAGCATAGAAAGTTATTGTCTCCTTTTAGAGAGATTTTTGAGTTATTCAGAATTAATAATTGTAGATATTACTGAGAGGAAAAAGGTATTTAAAAACCAAAATGAGGAGAAATAAATCAAATGCACTTGTTGAAGTAAATTTACTGTCGAAGAATGCATCAGGAAATAAAGCATAGGTGTTATACGTAATAGAAAGAAGTAAATCACATAAGCGTTAGTGGTAAAGGAAGATTTAAAAAATATTTATATTATGAGAGAAAGGAATGGCAATGATTTTATAGAATCATAAAATCTCAGGATTAAGAGAGACTTGAAAGGTTATCTATTTGACCAATTCTTTGGTATTTGAATCTCTGCTCTACTATCCCCTGACGAGTTGTTATCAAGACTGTGTTTTAATATGGCCTATGATATGGAGCTTAGTGCATTTCAGGGTAGCTCATTTTATTTTTGGACAAATTTAAATTTCTATCAGAAAAAAAATTTAGGCAAACTAAACCTTCTGCTTTCTGTTTCTCTGTCGCAGTTTTATCTCTTGAGGGCTTGTTTAAAAATCTAAGGTAATGAACTTTCTGCTTATTTGACTTACGTATATGCTCATGCAAAGAAACTCCCCTGGCAGGTAGAACTGTAGAACTAGTCTTCAAGATAAGAGATAGGGATAGAGAAGGAATGATTTTAATTGTTAAGATAACTAAAGCCATGGAACTGTAGAATTTGTTGAAGATACTAAACTGGCAAAATGTTAAAGAGTATTGCTGTTCTTAAAAGTTATTTCTGAAATATCCAAAATATTTTTATTAGTTTTCATGAAAATACATTTGGGTGCACATATAAAGTTCTATATGTGTCCTTTTTTTCTCAATTATTATGGGTACATAATAGCCAACTACAAAATCATAGAGGAATTGTACTGATATTAATTAAAGAGGTTAGAGAGTCTAAAGTATACAAGTAGGTGTTTATAAGTAAAATCAAATTTTCTTTGGTCTTTGAATTTTTGAAAGCTATTTGAGAACATGAATATGAAATGAATATTTTGAAATGAGGCTGATTTCAATATAAAGCCTGACAAAAAATTCTTTCACCACCAACTCTGGGACAAGATGAAAAGCTTCATTATGATCATGTGGTGGAATTCACAGACAGTGGAAATCTTATATACAACCTTGCATTTTAAGTGTAGAACAAAAGTGTAATGAAACATTGAATGTTTTTATTAATGTCAGTAATTCCTAAAGTGACTTATTTAAATACAAAAAACTAAAGTGTCCTTAAATTTTGCTGCCCCCTCCCCCCCGTATCACTCTGCTGAGGCTTTGGCATATAGCTGCTTTTAGTTTCTGTATTCTATCTAAATCTTCCTTCACATTTCTGTGTTGTTAAACAACTAATGTTTAGTTATACCCATATCTGTAATTTTCTCTTTTGAGTATTGAAATTGCTTTGTTTCCCATTTGGGCATCTGAAGGTAAATATATGATTCCATATGTGTGCCAATTTTTCTCCATCACATTTGACAAAATACTCTACTTTCAGACAAATGGTCTGAATTTTATTTCCTTGGTTGGTAGTGTTTTAAAAATTTTGATGAGTGAGAAAATGTTTATTACAAATGCTATTCTTAGCAAATATTATTTAGTTAATATTTAAATAATATTAGCAAGAAAATAATTAATAAACGTGTCATGGCTAAGATACCATTTAATGATAGCCAAATTAGCAAATAATATGGAACCTTTGATATATAAATTTACCCCCCTAAAAGATCATAAAATACCTTCTATAAAGATTCATCAAAATGCAAGTAGAAGATAAAGAACATTTGTATATTTTAGCATGTATTTTAAAATTTTCAAATGATAATCTGACCTAAAACTAATTTTCTTACTTCTTGTTTTAGTTGGATATTTTTATTCAAAGGGTAGTGGTGAAATGTCTGATGTGATTAAGAAAGTGATGAAATATATCCCAACTCTTCCTGCTTCCATTTGAAACACTTTATAGATCATTTTGTAATATTTCATTTGAAAGGCCATGAAAAATAGCTCAAATATTCCCACACATATACAAATAATACATAATGTGTGTGTGTGTATGTTTCTCTTAGTGTTTGTGTTGGGAGGATACAAAATTGGAAACTAATGGACTCCTTATAAATTGTTTGTTTGAATTATTTTATTTCTAAAATGGGAAGGCATACCTAGTTTCAAAAATTCTGTAGTGTAAAACAAATAGAATATCTATGCACAAAATATTAAAAGTGAATTATACATCCTAATTCTCTTTTACTGATATTGGATGATAAAATTCATTGAGTTAGAAACACTTGGAACACTCATGTCACAAAAGATCGAGTAATCTTTAGAAACTGACCCTTTTCTATGGGGGGTGGGTGGGGAGCCTGTGGCCTTGGGGCCACATGTGGCCTTCTGCATCCTTGAATGTGGCCTTTTGACTGCATTCAAATTTTACAGAACAAATCCTTTTAATAATCTGATGAGCCAACCTAAATGCAGCACCTGTCGCACATCAAACTGGACTGGATTCTTTCCATCAATGGAACTTCTAGTTTTCACTTTACAAGAAATTGAGACCCATGCCTAGTTGAAGAAAAGGTTTTTTTTGGTTTTTGTGTGGCTTTTTTTTAAAGGATTTAGTATCATGTCATGGAAATCAAGGACTGAAACTAGCAGACCTTATAAGAAACATAATTGAATATTAGGCTATACTTTGCCTCTCTCAGGATCCACATGCCCTCTCTGTCACCTCTCTCACTTGCCATCTGTTCTTTACAGCAGCAAGAGTGATTTTTAGAAAAGTAAGTATGATATGATCTTCTAGTAACCCTCCAGTGGCTTCCTAAGTCTCTAGTTAAAAACCAGTGTCCGTATACAGGTTTATAAACCATATATGATCATTTTGCTCACTCCATATCTGACCCTATACCCTATCATTTGCTTTTTTGCTCCCCCATATCACCTTTATTTTCCACCTTGCTCTTCCTTCAACTCACGAAGAATGAAGAATGCACCTATCTCAGGGCCTTTGCAACTGCAGCGCACTTTGGCCAGAATATCCTTTTTACAAATATCAGCATGGCTGACTGCATTCAGATTTCTGTTCAAAGAACATATGGCCAAATAGGCATTTCTGACCATGCTATCCCAAGTAGATCTCCCCATTACTCTTCAACTTCTTAACTTGCTTCATTCCTATAGATTTACCACCTAATAATATATAATTTGTTTGCTTGTGCATATTTACTGTCTATCTCCCTCTACAAGAATAAGTTTCATCAGAACAGGGACTTTGTTTCATTCATTGTGCTATCACTGGCGCCTAGAAAAGTGTCCAATACCTAATAGGAACTCCACATGAATGTATTGCATGGATTAAATAGATGAATGTTATCTCTAATCTCTACTTCCTTTTAAATCTGTATCATTTTTTTTCCTTCTAATAGCTTTTTCTTTGTATCAGCTAGCACATAGCTCATAATTACTCCATGTCCTTTCGGTTGCAGAATTCTCCACCAACTGGCAACTTCTCTCTTTTGCATTAGTGAAAATTCCTGAAAATCTAATTGTGCAGGTTAATTTTTTTCAGTAAGGCCATACAAAGCATCAACTTACAGACAATCTCTGGATGTATTCTCTTTGGTCAGGTGTACGCTCTTTGTCTAATAAGGCTGAGCCACCTCAGGAGCATGGCTGATTGGTCATGAGGGGCTGTGGGCAGGCAGCCAGGCAACAGAAACACATCTAAGGCATAAAGCCATTGCAGCTGCATCTGCACAAATGCTCTTCATTGTCCCATGTCCTTCACATGAGTCTGACATCACTCCTCAATTCCATGCCTCTACCTTCTGCCTATGTCGTATTCCTTCCTGATCAGATGACTTCTTCCATCTCTTTTTGTTATTCTCTGTTCACCACAGACACAACTATTCAGTTACAACACTTCTATGATGAATAAACCTACGTCTCTGGCTCGATCCTAAAGGCAACAAAATGTCCCTGTAACTCCACTCCCCACGCCCAGGTTGTTCCGCTTAGTTTCTGCAGGGTAAACATGTGTCTTTACAATAGATACTGTTGTGGACACATCCTAAAATGACCCCAATGAATCCTGCCCTTGCATAATCCCCTCTCCTTTTGTGTGGGTGGAACCTGTTACTTGCCTCTACCCAATAAACAATGGCAATGTAAAGGGTGTTTTCAGATGTAAGAGTCCCAAATCAGTTAGTTTCCAGTCAACCTAAAGAGAGATTTTTCTGGGTGAGCCTGGCTTAACCAGGTAAAGTCTTTAAAAGAGAGACTGGCGTCCTTCATGAAATAAAGACGCATTTTCCTGGTGGCCTTGAAGAAGTCACCCTGGGTTCTACAGCCCTAAAGAAATTAATTCTGCAACAACCTGATTAAATTTAGAAATAAATTTCTCCTAGTCAAGCCTCGACATCTTGATTGCAATCTTGTGAGACCCTGAGCAGAGGACCCATCTAAGCCATGTCTGAATTGCTGACATACAGAAATGGCAATATAATAAATGTGCTCTGTTTTAGTCCACTAAATTTTTTGTAGTTTGTCATATAGCAATAGAAATCTAATACAGAGCCTCATCCTAGTTAATGGAAAAAGACATTTAGAATCTGCATGTTATTTTAGTTCTTTGGATGTCACAATGTGACTTTGACTTGAACCTTTTCTTCCTTTGAATTTTACAGGCTAACTTATGGAAATTGAAATAATTTTGTCCACTTCCTTAGCATCTTCCTATTAGGAGATTTACTCTTTTACTACATTTTCCCTGGTTTCAGTGTCTTAAGACTAACGTTAGACCTTCTCTCAGGGTACAACACATGACCATAATACTTTTCTTCCTCCCTTAAACACCTAATCATTTCTTTTGCATGCAGTACCAGCTCCTGTCATTTTCAGCTTTTGGTTCTGATGAGCATAGACACAATGTCTTTGGCTATAAGATTCATATGTCTACTCCTCTCATTAATGTCTCATTTTTTTTTCTTGTTTATACATGTGAATATTTAATTTATTTTTTCAATAAAATTATTCTTTAAATTTTGGAGAGTATTTACATAAACAATGCTTTTTTAAAGTTAAAATATTTATGTGTCAAAATTTATCCCCTGATTTATCTGTGTGTTACATTGAAATATTGATATAAATTTTATTTGGTAAAAGTTGGACATAATCTGTGTTTGGTCACTATATATTTCTTTATTGTTTATATATTTCCAAATGCTATTTAGTCTGCTTGCAATCTTAAACTATATGTCTGAATGTCTTGATGTTCTAGAAGGTCTATACAACATTAAACATAATACAGCATATAAGTCATGTTATTTAGGAAAACCAATATATTTTCATTTTCCACAATGCTAAAAGCTAAGGATATAAAGACATGAAGAATTAACATTCCTTGTAATCCCATCAGAACATATATTTTTGGGGGCCTTTACAAACTCACAAAAAATTATGGTTTAAATATTTGTTACACACTATGTTTGAAAGAAAAATGTTACTTTTCTTCAGAATATGTTTAATGGGTCATACTTAAAAAGCCAATATGTTCATTTGTCATACATTTGGAAATAAAGAATTGAGATGAAATATTGATATGACTAATTTCTTCTATGTTTATCCTGCCAGAAATTCTCAAATACTGATTTGAAGTTGAAGTAATTAAGAATTTCTATTTTCCAAAGAGTCCCCAAACAGTGTATAATAGAGTTCTAGTCCACGTTTTCCTGGAAAAATATACAACCACTGTAGATGGGTCTTTGATTAAATAGTTTTAAACTGGAACTTTAATTTTAAAAGAAAAGAGAAATCCCAAATCAATGCATGATAGAAGTGGGCATTGTAGGAGGAGTGTTGCATAGGGATGCATGTTCACTGTGATATGTTGAGAATAAGGAAACAACCAATAATCATATTTCTAATTGCCTACCACAGTAGATAAGCCATAAAATGTTCTATTCAATTAGTTAAACTTCTATCTCAGTCAGGTATACAAATCATTCTTTTTAAGGAAAAGAAGCTTAGGGAGATATTTAGATAGCCATTAATTTAAAAAGTTTTTTTTTGAAATATTAAAATCATATGAACACCTCATCACATGAGCCATAACTGAAACTGTTCTTCCTTGTTACCATACTCAAGTCAGTATAATGTATTGACAAGGAACAGACTAAACATTTCCAGAGGTAAAGCTTATAATTTTTAAAAGTAGCAGAGCATGTTCAAAACGCTTGTATTGTGTTAGTTTAGACTCATTGGCAAATATCAAACTCCTGATAACTTCTGACGGTAGTTAATGTTAATTATTTCCTTTGAGATGAGTCACCAAATGCAGAAAATTTGCCATCTTGTGGTGTTTGTACATTTATGAGATCCCACCTCTTACTCTATTGTGAAGTATGGAAAAATAGAAAATTCATAGGCAACAGAATGAGGCTTTCTTGCTTGTTTTTAGTCTTTTTTACGTACACAGGAATGTGTAAATAAAACCAGTAAGATTATTTAACAAAGAATTTTCTGAAACTCTTGTCCCACCCTTGGTTGTTCTATTAAAATAAATTTGCTGCAGCTGCCTTGAGATGCCTCCAGATGGCGCGATGGTGCCCGTTCTCTCCACCCAGAGACCGGCCAGTTGCCAGCTGCTGGGGAGAATGAGCTTGGAGCCCCAGGGTTTAACCCGGCGCAGCTCGGAGGTGGGTTTCTGAAGGACTCGGGAAGCAGCTGCAACAAGGCATCACTCTCTGTACAAGTATTTCCATTTCTGAGAGCAAAAGGAAGAACTTAAGCGGGCAGCACTTGGAATGTAAATTGCTTTGTAGTATTTAAAAGCAGAATGGATCATGGGCAGCTGAGCTGGTACGTGCAATACAAACTACTCAATGGAATTGTGCTGGGTAGGAACCCGTCTGATCATCCTTTGTGTACCAAACGTTCTGTGTCCTGGATTGTGCCTATGTGTATGCACTCATTTCATTTTCACCAGGATCATGGGGGCATGGGGGCCACAATCTTTCATTTTTCTAACATAATATAATAAAGGCTTTACAGAACATTGTTTATTAATAGAAATGTGACCCTAGTCACAGTCTAAAGAAACACATGAAAATTATACCAAAATACTTTTCTTCTATGTTTCTTTGTTAGAGAAAAAGAAAGTAAACCTAAATTATGTTACTGTATAGTTTTACCATATGTGACTTTTGACAGACAATGGCAGAAAATAAATATTTACTGTGGACTAGACTTTTACCTATAGGTGTACGCTTAAACACACCTGTAAAATATCAGTATTTTCACATCCGTGTGCCATAAAGAACAATGTGTAGCTATGAAAACACCAGTTATGGAAAATACATTATCATGTGCATGTACATTTTGTATGGTCTAATATGCCATGTGAATATGTGTTGTGTATGTGTACACAATAATATGTATACATGACCTAGATGCAGAATTGCTATTGCATGGTTAAAAATATGCATGTGCTGAATATGGAAGAATTTTTGCACCTTGGCAAAAATATTTCTATCTAGATAACTTAGTATGCAGATCACTTATTGCCAAAAAATTAAATGTGAATTTAAAGAATGTACTTGTTTCACTGCTACATTTTAGATTTCCCAAGTTTCATTCAATTGTTCACTTAGTTTTCTATGCATTTAAATTCTGAGGAAAGGTTGCTTTTTGTATTTTGAACATGAAATGTTGGCCGAGGTGACTATATGGGTGTAGGATGTATGGACATGTAAATATATGTTTCCTGAATTTAAGGTTACATGGAGTTGGCAAGAGTTCTGAAAACTTGAGAGTCTTGACTGGGAGTTTATATTAGAAAATTAAAAAATTCAAAGGTTCAGAACTAAATTGGAAATAACTGAGGATGAGGTTTTACTCTTACTGTTATTACTCTTATATTAGACTACTTACAAACTTGTATGGATTTTTTTCAAACAGATGTTGCTCATGAAGCAGCAACTGAGTTTTATGTTCTGCCATTGCCCACAAGCAAATATAATACAATTCAACGTAAGAAATATGAATTGAGAACTAATTATGTAAGATAGTATGCTAGTTAAGTCCCAAGATACCAAGAAAAGTTAGAAATTATTGAGCCCTGCCCTCAAAGAGTTGCCATTCAAATGACTAGGTTGGGCATATTTGTGAATATAAATACACAGGGAAAAAAATGAAATAAATGTGTTTATAGAGAGACATATACAAGGTGTATAGCACATAAATGGAGGAAGACATCTGACTTGGGGTATTAGTAAGGGGTTCATATTGGAAGACCCCTTCTAAAGGGATGGTTTGAAAAAATGATTGCGGTAGGTGTGATGAGGTCCTGAGCAAGAGATATACTCCAGTCAGACATTTTGTTTGTGTTGGGTGCTGCCTTCTTTATTGATCTCAGACGTGAGCAGTAAGAGATAATATTATACAAGTAGGTCTGGCAGTATTGGAGATGACCTCGAACATCAGGCTGAAAATTTTGGATGTTATCATTAGTTCATTCCCAGTTCCATTAACATAGGCATTCAGTACTCTTGGGAACATTGAATGCTATGCATAACAGCAAGAGCCAGCACAAAGTTTTAGGATAACTTCATAGTCTATTTATTGTCTATCTACCAAATCAGGGTATAAGATCCAAGACACAGCACTCATTTTTCATGTTATGTACTCAAAGCCTAGAAATTGCTAGAAAAATATTTATCACTTAATAAACGAATTAATGGTAAAATAAGGATAAGGCCAGGATTCTTTATCACTCACATTTAGTTTTCCTGATACTCACAGATGACTAACATCCTCAAAATTTACCAAGTCTTTGAAGCTATTGTGCCAGCTGATTCCATTTTTCACCAATACTCTGATAATTCCAAGCAAGTTCCCTGGAATTACCACTACTGATGTTTAATTGTACTCTATTTTTAACCTCTTACATGAATAGTCTTGCCTTTGCATTTTTAAAAGGGTTATTAAGATAATTATAAATTCTTATTTTTCAGGCAGAATAAACCAGTTCATCTTCATACCCCTGTAGTAGACATAGTGAGTATATAACGCATGTTAAACACATTCAGAGAAAGAGTTAAAGAGTTTGAGGAATGCCTTTGCACCCTGTAACATATGTTTACCTCCTTAAAAGAACACTTCAAATAGTTGGTTGTCTGCAACTTTTTCTATAGCCTCTTTACAATTCTGGAAATGCAGAGTAATCATTTGAGAGATCCTTAGCTATTTGCTTCTGTAGTATTTGGGGAAACTGAGATAGCTTGCTTAGGATCACCGCCTCCATAAACAACAGTGGTCCTCTTCTCTGTCCCTGTGTACTGGTATCTATACCTTTTATGGGCAATGGCAGGCACATATGAAGAAACTAGTGAAGAAAAAAGTTTTCCTCATTTGAAAGGATGATACTAAATGAAAAGAAACAGATGTTTTAAAGGAATTTATAAATATGGTTTGCTCAACTACGTTTTAAATGAATGCATAGGGTCTTACAAATAGAAAGGCCAAATAAACAATGCTGTTGAACCAACAACTTTAAAAATAAAACCATGAAGTTTCCTCCCCTTCCCAAGAGAGAACTTTTGCTCTCTGACAATGATTTGTATATCTTAATTTACTTTTATATGACTCATCTAAAAATATATTAAGAGTAGACATTCTCACTTTATGTGTATGGGGCTTGTATGTGTCGCTTAAACCGAGGATGGAGGATTTCAGTTTTACTTTGAGCCAATCCACACAGAGTCAGCCTTTTTCTCTCATCAGTGTCAATATGACAAATTTTCACCCCAGCCTGGTCTCCATCCTACTGGACCTGCTGGTAATGCTTTATTTTTAGCCCTGTGAAAGAAGGTAGTAAGATATAGTGGCTGTCCTAAGACTTTCACCTTATTCTAACCCCTGGGGCATGGCTTAGTCTGGAGACTAATGGATTAGAGAAGCATACCTTGCTCAAATAACGCTGGCCATTCAGTTTGGAAAAATATACTGCAGTGTGTACTGCAGACTTTTCCCCCTAGTGGTTGACTTAAAGGCTGTTGTGTTTCTTAACTCAGCAGAAACAGGCTTTTCTTCGTATAATAAAGCTGGTTTGGTTCAGATTCTCTGACTTAAATTTCTAAAAAATTATTTTAGGAGATCACGCGACTTTCATTAAATGATATAAATACAATACCCTGGAAAATATACTGAAGGCTTTTCAGTATTCTTTGGAAGGCTGGACATTAAAAAAATACATAAATACAAAATAATTGGAAATTTTTCTACTATTAGATCCCATGTAGTACTCCTCTTTCTTAGTGGAGAAGAAAGATTTCTTCTTGCTCTGTGTATCCTGATGTCACTATTTTCTATAGTGATCGTCACTGAATCAGTTTAACATGATCTTGCTTTAGCCTTTTCAACCATACTATAAACTCCTTAAAGGCAGGAAACAAATTCCATGCTTCCTTTGAATCTACCAATTATACTAAACATACTGCCAGCCGCAAACAGCACTCACGTTTGCTTGTTGACAAATTAATAAAGATCAATTTCTTATTTTTTCCACATTAAAATAAATAGATGGAGTCATATAACAGTGTCTATAAGGGACAAAGTAGAAGTCATTCTAGTGGCTATATATACCAGGAATGGTACACCTGATAAATCACAGAAAGAGAAAGTGTGTTCTCCTTAGTTAATATTTATAAAGGCACAAAACTTGCCTGCATTTGGTAAAACCATTTACAGCCAGAAAGGATATCTTCTAGCCTACCTGTGTCTCTAGGGTGTCATGTAAACTGCAGGTAGAATATTGTAAAGTTAGAACTGCTAAAAGTTAGGGCCAATCAGAATTCCTAGCAGTTAAAATTAACCTTAAAGGAGCTTAGAAACATTTACATGCTTTAAAGCTGTTTCTAGGGGAAAAAAAATCATGTATTTTTTTTATAATGAGCATATTTATAAGCCCACCACAGCCTGCCACCAAGACGTATCAAAATGAGTTAGTAGCAAACTGCTATGTTAGCAAGTGCTACAGGAAAATAACAAAGGATCTGTGACTGTATTGTTTGCTTCAGTGAAGAAGCTTCTCTTGTGTCTCTGGACCAAAGGCTAACAGAAGAGCTTTTGGTTACTAAGATGTATTCTTTCCTGGTCTCAGGCTCATTAACAATGGAAATAGGAGGGAGAGCATATAGAACGGCAGCTGCAGCTGTGGGCACTCGGATCATTCGTCACCTGGCATGAAGTTAGTTTTGGCAGCTCTGGAGTTCCAGCACAGAACACCAGGGAGCAAATGCCAACTGATTGTTGATCCTCACCAGCTTGCTGTCTAACTTCTACTCATTCTTCGGATCTCTGCTGAAGTGTTGCTTCCTCCAGGTAGCTTTGCCTGACCTCTCTAAAATGCACTTAGCACCTTTCTCTGCACTATTATGGCCTCATATTCTCACTCTTGCCATCACACTTAACACCTGAAGACCTGCCTGCCCTCCTCACTAAAGGCAGGAGCTTAGTCTTGTCTAATATTGCTCATGCCTGTGTCGTGCATACAGTAGGTTTGAAAATATTTATGAATATTAGCTGTTGCATGAGGGTTTTATGTATGGGCTTTGATATAAGTAAGGTGGCATTTGACTCTTAGTGCCACATATCAGTTGAGAAGTAACTAATCTCTCAGTCTCAGTATCCTCATCTACTATGTGGAGTAATTGTATACCTGCCCCTTAAAAGTGGTTGTTAAAGTTTAAAATAATATGTTATTAATATGTTGTTATTACTATTATTATTATAGTATCACAATGAGGTTTACTCATGAGCTTTCTATATGTTAACTGAGTCTTCAAAAGGAAAAACAAACACTAAGTACTATTATCATGGTGCTATGTATAAGAAATATAGGCATAGAAAGGTTAAGTTACTTGTCCAAGGTCACAGAGAGAAGAATAATGAAAGTAAAAGACCTAGAATAGTTACCAGGACAAAGCAGACGTGAACTAACACTGGAATGAGGGCTATTGCAATTTTATTTGGGGAAGACTGATTCCATGTTAATGGGAAATTACCCCACACAGTTAAGAACAGTTTGTTCTCTGATTTCAGAGCCTTCTGTTGCACATATTTTATTTGTAGAATTCTCACAGAAGCTAAATATGGTCAGAAAAAAACTTCTAATGTGTGCAGTCTGAGAGGATCTTTATCTTTCATTGAGCATTTTATAGTGATGGGCATGTTAGAAACTAAAGGAACCTTTGTAAGAAATGTATTCTTGTATGGATCTCTAGATAAAATAAGAAGGGAATAATAGCATCGATCATTTTTAATAGTTTTCAGCATACCTTAGTTATTTTGTTTTATTTATATATTTGGTTTATGAATTTTATTTTATACGATGTTTACTTTTTCTCACTATAAAATGCCTTTTGTAGAAAACATGTAAAATACAAACTACAAAGAAGAAAACAAAAATTATAATTATTCAACACAGAGATAACTACTGTTGATATTTTGGCATGTTTCCTTCCTATCTTTTGAAAAAACTACATATTCACATATTAATATGTTTGTACACACACATATTTTAATACAAAATCATGTTACAGGCCAGGCACGGTGGCTCATGCCTTTAATCCCAGCATTTTGGCCTCCCATCCAAGTACTATACTAACAAGGCCCAACCCTGCTTAGCTTCTGAGATCAGAGGAGATCCCACATATCCAGGGTGGTATGGCCAAAGACAAATCTCAGCACTTTGGGAGGCCAAGGTGGGAGGATCATTTGAGGTCAGGAGTTCAAGACTAGCCAGGGCAACATATGGAGATCCAATCTGTAAAAAAAATCTTTAAAAAAAAGAAAGAAAAAGAAATCATATTACAAATATAATTTCCTGTCCTATTTTTACCTATTATTTTTATCATGTCCTTTAAAAATTATAATTTTTAGTACCTGTATATTGCATTGTGTGACTGTAACATAATTTTATTTAGTAATTTTGCTTTTGCAATATTCTCCTAATTTTGGAAATTGTCCTATTGTTTCCAATTTTAGTCTATTTGAACAGGTTTATTATGGTGCTTTATATAACAGATGTTTTTCCTAAATAATTGTATTTACATGATAAATTAACATCTAATAATAAGATTGTTAAAGGTGGGAATGCATTTTTACTCAGAAGTAAACAGGCCAAAAAAAATTTTTTTGAAGATGGGGTTCATTTTAAGGAAATAGCCAGGAAAAAATGAAATTGCAGATGAGCATGGAATAATATTTCTTGAGTGGCCATGATATACTATAACCTACAAAGCTCCGTACTATAGTTACTATTTGACTTTGATTAACTGGGGCTCAAAGAGGATGAATGACAAAATTAGGCTACCTTAGTGGCACTGCTAGGATTCAAATATAAGTTTCACTCCTGTACAGTTTATCTTTTCATTCTACCATGCAGTCTATAGAGTATGCTGGCGATGTTCATAGCTTCACATGACATTTAATTGTTTGAGCCTCAGTTTCCTTATTTGTAAAATAAAAACAGTAATATTGCATAAGATTTTTGTGATGATTAATTTTGAATAACATATAGAGATTGAGATCCAAAAGAATTTATTCTATGGTCAATGTGTGTATTAAGGTTGATAGGTGTCTCATAAAGTACTTCCTCAAACTGATAAAATTTGAAAATCTCCTAGGATTTGAGGGGCTGGCAAAAGGCTTGTCAACAACTCAAATTTCCAGACATGAAGCTAGAAGATTTAGACTCAGAATTTGAGGTGGGTCACTGTCCTTGTTTATAACAAGTTCCCTTGGTTATTTTGATGATATTTTAAATGGAAACTATAGCTGTAGGCAACTAGAAAAATAAGGCTGAAGAGAAGATGAGAAGTTTAAAATGAGACATGGAAATCTGGCAGTCATTGGATATTAGTCGAAAGTAAATGGAGCTACTGATGGGAGAGTATGGCTGGAAATAGTCAGGCTCTAAGAACAACTCAGAGCATCCAGGCTTCATTTAGCAGGTCATTTGAAATATGAAATACATTAAAGACATTCAAATCAAAAGCAAAATATAATACTAGGTTGAACAGAAATGGCAGACAGCTAAGGTTTGCCAAGGTAGGATGTACTTTAAAATAGGTTGATTATGGAAGTAAATGCACTGGACGTTTGATGTCTGCATATCATAATCAAATACGCACTTCCTAAACTAAGAAACATTATTTGAAATTTTTGACTTTATTTTTTTATGTGGAATATTTTAAAATTAGTCCTTTCTCTACATTCCTATGGGACTTTTCCAGTTTTTCACAGTGAATACCAGTCGATAGAATGGATCTTGCCCCTGCATAAGAAGCTCCGAGAGAATAGGGGTCCTGCCTCATTCACAAATAATGCTCAAAAACAATTTTGAATGAATTTATTTTCAATTCATAGTTTCATTATTTTTAATACTTTGCAGAAACATGTTTCTTTTAATACATGACAGAAACATGTTTCTTAAAGTTACAACTGTAAGAGAGTTCTCTATGGGAGACATTTACTAGTGATGTTTAATTAAAATAATACTAAAGGCTTTAGAACAGTTGCCTTTTGTTGTATGGATATTTGATGCAACTTCCTAAAGAGTGCACTAAAGAAAATATCCTTACTATCTGAGACCAACGTTCTCTAACACTGTCTTTCTGTCAATAACCAGTAAGGTGTTGGACATTAATATCTTTAAAATTATTATTGATGATATTAAATTCCTTGGTGTACTTTCGAAAATGTGTCAAGTTGTGCCAATCAATTTTATGGGTCTGTTACTGAATAATAAACTTAGTAGAGACTAGATATTTTGACTGATAGGAAAATGACATTCCTCGTTTATTGCAAAGGCATTATCTGGTTAAATGTAACCTTTAAATTCTCTATAGTTGTATTTTTGAATTGGTCCTTAACATATAACTTTAAAATCTTAGAGGGCTAAAGGAAAGCTTGAAAGCGATTTTCAGGATGAAATGAGAATCTGTACAATTTCAAAGAAGCTATGCCACAACTTTTTTTGCTAATCCATCCCCATGTGCAGTTACCTGCATCGTTAAACCCTTTCCTAAATCTTTCCCGCTGCTATAGAAGCCCACATCTTCATTTTTGATCTTAGTAGAGATGAGAAAAGCTGGCCATTATCCTTTTAATACATGTCATTTAGATATTAGGAGGTCGTTATTGAAATCTCTTCCTCAGCAAATATCGTAGTCATGTTGTGTACGTAGCCTGTGCTCTTATGATGCTTTCCTTCTGCAGAGTAGGGTGCTGCATGTTTCACATTCGGGTAGCTACAATAGGGGCCTTTCTAGGCCTTCTTACTTCTCGCTTTTAAATTATTTTCCCTGGTTTGGTGATTTATCTAAATTGGCTGTTCTTTTTTAAACCTCTTGTTTTTTTTTCCGTTTGCCTCTTCACTTTTTACCCTTGACCAGCCACATTCAGAAACAACAACAAAAAAGGCAGTTGAATTTTTTAAAAACACCCTTACATTATGATTTTGTATGTACATGATTTCATATATAGATTTCAGTGACACCTATTATCATTGTCTTTTAGGCATATACCATTCAACTACAAAGTTTTGTACTAACCATTAAGTGGGTTTATAAATAATGCAAAAGAGTAAACCTTGCCCTTGAGAAATGCCTAATCTGTATGGAACAGTAACAATAACATTACCACCCATTTGCTGCTCATTGAATCCTGATAATAATTCTGATGGTAGGTAACATTATGAATACACTGGAATTTAAAAAAAAACAAGATTGTCCGACTAAATGATCATGTTACCTGATTCCAGAGTAATGACTTTTTGTTCAAATAAGGACCTTTTCTATCCTTTAGTTTAGAAATTCAACCTGACGTTTCTGGTCCTTTATATCTCTTCAGTAATTTCACCATAGTTTTACATTACCCAGTACTAGTTACCAAGATTTCCATGTTTTTTTATTTGTATTATTATTCTCATTTTGTAAGTCACATTCTATTTTGAAACATTTGTGGATTTCTTCAGGTGATAAGATTGCTAGAATCTCATTGATTGCCACTTTTTGTGCAGAATCTTCTAGCCAATGTCAAAGGGAACCTAGTATATAAATTTTTCATATACAGGAAATTAGATTCACTATAGACTGGCTATGGTGAATTCACTATATTAGATTAGATTAAATTAGATTCACTATAGATATTTTATGAATTGTGTTCAAATCTGTGCTCATTTATTAAGGTTCAGTGCAATTTATTATGATAAGTTATTCTGAAATATATTCGTGATTTTACACATCAGTTTCACGGACACTTTTCATATTTACCATTGTATTTGAAGAATACATCATTTTCAGTTTTACAGATATATTTTTCAAATTATTTCATTGTTCCATGTTGAAATGTATCTGGAAAATGAAAGTGGAGAGTCACTCTAGCGTTTGTTTGTTCATACTGCAAGACTGGCAAGTTACAAATGGCCAAAGAGATTATGATTGAGTTTGTGAATAACTTCTTCATCCATAAGAAAAGGATGTTGTCTGTCTGATTTGATGATCCACATAATATTTAGAAGAATAAGAAAAATCCAGGCCTGTATAGTTTTTAGAGTAGATATCAGAAAATGATGCTTTGCAAATTAGTCTGCTATATTTTTAACTTTCATTTGCTGCTGTTAAGCATACTGCAGAGCTTGAGAAATTGTTCTGTTTAATTTTGCCTAAAACGCTACTTAAACAGATAAATTACTGATTTGGATTTTATTACAAAAATGATCATTGAATAAATTTTTTGACAGATAGGGAATGAAATGTCCCAAAATTGTTGTGTAA
>NW_012150530.1:592131-594001 GCF_000956105.1 Propithecus coquereli | reverse complement strand
ATTCCAAAGGCAAATATAAAGGGTTTGGGGGCACTGCTTTGTGCACATGCTTCTTTTCCCACCTTATTAAAAGAGGTTCAGAGATTTGTGTACCTTTTATATGTTTCAGTGCAGTGCATGCTCAAATACATTTCATGAGGTCTTTCTTAACTTCATACTTAATATTTATACATCTATATGTTCAATCATTTCACCCTGGCTACATGCATTAGATAGTCAACTATTTGTTTTCCTTTCAGTATTACCCTCAAAGGACTATTACATTTTTAATCTTCCCTGAAGAAGTTTTAACACTTCATAAAAAGAAAATGTAACATATACAATGATCCTCTCACTATTCCAGTGGGAGAATATAACATGTACTGATGTTTTAGAGTCCTTATCTTTGGAGGTATTTATTCACGAAATCTAAATATTTTAAAAATATCACAAACCATTTAAATGACTGCTAGTATCTGTCTTTTGATTAGTAATTATAATATATACATAGCTATAATCACTATGGTAGCCTTTCAAAATGTCCTATTCTTGATATATTCTTTCTAGGAAGGCCTATGCAAAATTAAAGACTAATCAGATACAAAATAGTAGATGTTACTATAAAGATAGCAATACAGTGGAACATATTTAATATGAACACTGCTGTCTCTTTAATACACAATTCACACATATTGGAGTTATAGAACCTCAGTATAAAAAAAAAACATTAAGCTATTACAATATAGTATCCAAGAAAAGGAGGTAAAGATATGAAATGAGAACTTTGGACTAGATTGTTTAGCACCTTCCATGTCAATGCAAAGTTTGAACTTTTATTCATTGGGCAATGGAGGTTTATCTGTGATTTCTGCATAGGATTATGGGACACTACGTTTGTGTTTCAGAATAATAATCCTGGCAATAATGTGAAGAATAGCTGGTAGACAGTCCGGGACTGAGCTGTCAGTGACAGTAGTAATGGAAAGGGAGTATTTAGAGAGACAGTTTGGAAGTAGATCAATAGAATTTGGTATTAAGGGGTGAGGGAAAGTGAGGAATTAAGGATGACTCTGAGATTCCTAGCTCATGTGTTTAGATAGTTAATGATGGGCATGAATCATAATAGGGAATAGCAACTAAGCTTTGTTGAGGGGATGATTGGAATTTTAAGGGGGAATTGGGATAGTGGAGTGGAGATGTGTTCTGAGTTAGTAATGCTGAGTTTGTTACCTGTTGGACATACACGTAGAGCAGTGTTTGTCAGTCTTGGTCCTATTGACACTTTGGGCTGATAATTATTTGTTGTAAGGGGCTTTGTCTTGTGCATTGTAGGCTGTTTAGCAACATCCCTGGACTCTACCCACTAGATGTCAGTAGCACCCTTCCCAGTTACGCCAACTCAAAAATGTCTCCAGACTTTTCCATGTGTTCCCTGAGGCAGAGACAGAATTGCCCCCAGTTGAGAACCACTGCTTTAGAGACAACAAGGAGGGTGTTGAGATCGTGTGTCTAGACGAGTGAGGCTTGAAATCAGCATTTAGAATCTTCAGTAGTAACAATCTAAGCAATGTTGGGTATATGAAATTGTGCAGGGTAAGAATGGAAATGATCATATGTTATCTAATTTTTGCTTGAACAAGTACAGAGAATGATAATTCCTAAAAACATGAAATAGATTGAGGCAACCCATTCTAATTTTGGATATTTTCAAATGTTATATATTATTATTGTTGTTACGTACTGTTATGTATTGAGTCAAATGTGTTTGTCTTGAGCCACAATTAATCTTTCCATAACTTTCATTCTTTAGTCCTTATTTTGCTTTTGTGGAACACAAAAAAGTCTATTAGAACAAATCAAATTATTCTTTCTAAATTCCTCTACATATTTT
>NW_012150530.1:573724-580918 GCF_000956105.1 Propithecus coquereli | reverse complement strand
GATCGACTTTCTGAAATGATAAAACAGAGTGAGATAAATTCTCAGAAAGAGTGACTACTACAGACAATGAAAACTAATTTTTAGTTGACAAAAATGATAGGAATAGAAGTAATAAATAGATGAATTTTAGAAAATTAACAGATATGAAAGTCATGCATTTTAATCTCTGTATTATAAGAATTGCCCTTCTGTCTTCAAACACAGATTTGTGTTCTCTGCCTTATAAATTTTTAACTTGACTTACTATTCCATTCTGTGAAGTCTTTATAGCACATGCTTTATGGTCAGATTAATTGATGTTTTCTACTTCTATTTTTCATCTTTCCTTTTCCTAATTTTATAAATTCTCATGTCTAGCCCATTCCTCTCATGAAAGGTCAGCATCCTCCATATTTCCCTCGACCTAACAGTGCATTGGGTTATAAACTGTTAGTACAAGAGGTACTGTAGAGGTTATTTAGCTCAAGCAATCATTTTATAGATGAGGATCTCCAAGCCCGGAGAGGTTATGTGACCTCATCAAGTTTCTTAATACGTTAGTGACAGAAAAGTCAGAACTCCTGTGTCCTGATTTCTAATTCAGGATAGTCATATGATTGAATTCTAACTTTACTTTCTAGTTTCTAGTTCTAGAGGTAGAAATAAAATAGAATCTTTTCTCTGTATATGAATGGGTCTTTACTAATTATGATATATATAACATTTGAATTCTTATTGTATGCCAAATGCTTATGGAATGCTAAATATCTTGCATAGGTGAACTCATTTAACTCTTGCAGCAATCCTATGAGGTCAGGGATATCATTATCTCCATTTACATTTGGAGAAAATGAAGTAGATAATAAATAACTTTCCTATCATCAGATAAGGTCATAGACACATACAGAGACCAAATAAACAACAGAAAGATGAAATACATTCAGTATTCTCTTAGATAAAGGCTGCCATGGGTCTACATGATATGGAGTCCTTTTTTATCTGTTTGGGGACGGGAAGGAATGGGAGCAAGAAAAAGAGCATTGTCCTGTTTCGATCTCAGTGATTGCCTCATTCTTGGCAAGGATCAGTTGTTTGTCCTGTAGCCTCAGGGACGTTTTTATTCTCCCATACTTCGTTATTTTTTATTTATTTATTTTTTTGTTCTTAGAACAACACACACTTATTATCTCACAGTTTCTTGGTTTAAGAATTCAGGTATGGCTTAACTGAGTTCTCTACTCAGGGTCTCTCGAGACTGCAATCAAGGTGTCAGCTGGGCTGCATTCTCATCTGGAGGCACAGGTTACAAAGAATCGTCATTCAAGTTCATTAAGATTGTTGGCAGAATTTATTTTCTTGCCATGGTAGGACAGAGGGCCCCAGCTTCTTACTGGCTGTCAGCTTAAGGCCACCCTCTCCTCCTAGCCATGTGGGCCTCCCAGTATTGTATGTTGTCAAGTCATAATTGTATATATTTAGGGGGTACAAAGTGATATTATGATTTATAAATACAATGTGAAATAATTAAATCAAGCTACTTAACATATCTATCACCTCAAAAACTTAATATTTTTTGTTATAAGAACATGTAACATTTACTCTATTAGCAATTTTGAAATGTACAATGTTATTAACAATATTCACCGTGCTGTATAATAGATACAAAAATAACTTTTCCTGTCTAACTGAGATTTTGTGGCCTTCGACCATAATCTCTCCACATCCTAGCCTCTATAACCACCATGCTCCTATGAATTTTACTGTTATAGATCCCACATGTAAGTGAGAACATGCAATATTTGTGTTTATGTGCCTGACTTATGTTACTTAGAATAATTTTCTCCAGTTCCATCTATGATGTCACAAATGACAGAATTTCCTTCTTTTTAAAGGCTGAATAGTATTAAATTGTGAATATGTAACACATTTTGTTTTTCCATTCATTTATTGGTGGACACGTAGGTTGCTTCTATAACTTGTCTATTGTGAATAGCGTTGCAGTGAACATAAGAGTGCAGATATCTCTTCAGCAAACTGATTTCAAATCTTTCGGGTAAATGCCCAAAAGTGGGACTACTAGATCATATGGTAAATCTATTTTTAGTTTTTGCTTTTATTTCTATTTCTATTTTTTTTAGAGAAAGAATCTTGCTTAGTTAGTTGTCCAGGCTGGAGTGCAGTGGAGTGATCATAGCTCATTATAACCTCAAAACCCTCAGCTTAAATGATCCTCCTGCCTCAGCCTCCCAAGTAGCTAGGACTACAGGTGTGCACCACCAAACCAAGCTAACTTTAAAATTTTTTGTAGAGACAGGTTTTGCTATGTTGCCCAGGCTGGTCGCAAACTCCTGGCCTCAACTGATCTTCCTGCCTTGGCCTCCCAAAGTCCTGGGATTGCAGGTATGAGCCACTGAACCTGGGCTACTTTTAGTTTTCTGAGGAACCTCCCTTCAGTTTTCCATAATGGCTGTACTAATTTATATTCCCACCAACTTTGTGTAAGGGTGGCTCACGCCTATAGTCCAAGCTACTCCAGAGGCTGATGTGGGTGGATCGCCTGAGCCCAGGAGTTCAAAGCTGCAGTAAGCTATGATCATGGCACTGTATTTCAGCCTGGGCAATGGAGCAAGACAACCCTCCCCCCCCAAAAAATATATCTATCTATATGTGTGTGTGTGTGTGTATATAATTCATATGGAACCATAAACAAACACAGAATAGATTAGTCAGTCATGAGTGAAAAGAAAAAAGCTGAAGGTATCACACTATTTGATTTCAAACTGCAGGATAAAGCTGTAGTAATTAAAACAGCATGATAATGGGAAAAAAATATATACATGGACCAATGGAACAGAATAGAGAGCCCAGAAATGAACCCATGCAAGTAGAACCAATTGATTTTCAACAAGGTGTCAATAATAGCGTTGTCTTATCATCTTAACAGATGCCTGTTGTACAATACGTATAAATTTTTATTTAAAATGAATATTGAGTGTCACTATATGCTAGAGTCTATTACACAGTGGTGAAAAAAACAGACATAAGAATAAAACATACAATGGCAATAGTCTAAAAACTATTGGCCCAGAAAGTAACTTATACTCTCTTTCCATGCCAGTGGTTTTTACATTCCCCATGATCTAGTGCCACTAATTTAATTATATGCCATTTTTCCTCACCCATTTTCCACATACTGTTTGCATTACATCTTGGAAAATCATTTCAGTATACCAAAACATATAATCACTTCACCTTTTGTGCCACTCATTTATTGTCTCATTAATTTCACAAACATTTATTGAATATCTGCTATAAGTGAGATACCTAGCTTAACTAAGGACATAAAGTGAGGAAGACTGTTCTTGTCTTTAATTTTATGACAGGCTAATAAAGGAAATAGAGGTCTTAGCATTATTACTTGTTATCGTTGTTGTTATAAAGTAGTAATACTAATTACCTATTATATTTTAAGCATTTTATATATAGTCATGTAATAATATTTTGTATTATTGTGTGCTTTATCATATGCCAGCCACTGTGCTTTACCTATAGAAGTTCACTAAGTCTTGTGAGATAGGTATTACTAATTCCATTTGAAGAGGAAGCTGAGGCTCACGAAGGTACATAATTTGTTTACAGCTGCATAGCAAGTAATTGGTAGAGATAGAATCAACAAGAGCAATCTAGGACTATGTCCATACTTTTTCTATTTCATTTGTGGTACCTTTCTGGTATTATTGAGCCAATGCTCAGGTTTTAATTATTTTTTCTTAGAGAATTTGGGGATAATTTCACAATGGAGGAGGTGATATATAAACAAGGTCTGAAAGATAAGTAGGAATTCTGCAAGTAAGGCCATATATTTCAACTTACAAAAGGCATAAAGCTATGAAAGAGTAGGATAGTTTATTGGTGAGTAACTTGATTACCTATTGTGTAGCATGTGCCACCTAAGGATTTTGTGCCTGCCTTGGCTGTAGCCAATAGGAATAGATCAATGAACCTGGAGTTCACAAAATAGTTACAAAAAAATCTCTGTTCTTCAAATAAAATTTGAATTATTTGTGCACATATATCGTTTCATGCTTGAACTGTAAGTTTTTGGAGAATAGGGTCCATACATTTTATTTGTCTCATAAAGCTTAGTACAATAAATAACACAGTAAAGACTTATTAAATAAATTCATAAGGTGGACAATGAAATCAGGAAGTTGTTTAATCTACCTGCACATTGAATAGCAAAATAACATTACTACTACTAATATAAAAATACTAATATGATTTCTGAGGCTGATGATTCACTTCTTTGAAACAAGCTAGTAAAGCCAATAGTGGAGATTTGATCATGTCAGTTTTCTCTTCCCTTCATAGACATAGACATTGACCCAGACCATTTCTCTACTTTCAGGAAGGACCCTGTGAGAATCTGTGGATTAGTTGCTGCAAATCTATCATCATCAATCTTGAAAAGGAACTTAAAGTATGTACTTTCCTGGTCGTAGGTCAGAAAATGTCATGTTTGCTTTGGAAGGTCAGCGGTATTTTTACAGTTGACTTCATTAATCATGTTACATATAGATTCAATTTGTGTTGTAACTGTATCGTTTTTTGGGGCATACTTCAAAGGAAGTTTAACTTCAAAAATACCAAAATGTATCCTTAAGAAGCTTTATTTTAAATAATCTTCTTGCTAGAGTAGGGCTACTCTTCTTCTTCTTACCTTGGAACACCAGGCCAACCTCAGGGACCCATTATTTTATACACAGTAACTTAAATAGAACACGAGAAAATTTAAATCAATATGGTCTTTCAGTTGTTTAAAAACAAAAATAAAAACCAAAACCTAAATACTAATCTTTGTTTTATGCATTGAGGAAAGACCGGAGACACACACAGATATGTCATAAAAGCTTTGTAATCATACTAAATTGAAGGGTCAGGCTTATTTCTAATTTTTAAAATGTTGCTTTGTGTAAAATCCAATCTTTTAAAATATTTTTCCGTTTTAATATAGTTATAAAATATTTTAGTGAGTACATTCCATTCCTCATAATGACTTTTAATGATCATTTCATAGAGTAGACATTTAATAATAGGAGATACTGATTACCCTTTTAAAATCTATCATTGTAGACACATAATTGTGTGGAAATAATATGCATACAAAATAATTTAAAGATCTTATTAAATTTTCTCAGCTTTCTGACAATAAAGAAAATAAGAAGACAACAAAACTATTTGGAAAAAGTATCTAAACAATATTGAATAACTAGTAATTACTGTTAGTATAAAATGAAATACTAAAGAGTGTGAAAAAATTACATGTAGCCAAAGTCTAGAGAGGGAAAGTTAATGTCTACTAGGAAAAACAAACTTAATCATATCAATCATGTTGAAAAATAGTTTTAAAAAGTAATTTGAATTAGCATAGATGTTCTTAACTTTGATTAGCAATTACAGTCTTGTGATATTTTTCTTGAGCTTTTATTATTCTGGTGTTGTAAGGGCCAGACACATGCGAATCTCAGATCTTATACTAGTAACTTCGTAATCAATTGAACTCTTTCTTCTTCCTTTCTTTTCTCAGTTTACCTTGAGGCATAAAGAGAAAAAAACAATAATGTAGCATTGCAAAGTGGATTGTAAGAATATCAGAGCGAAGAACGTCATGAGTGACTCATGGGGATGATAAGGAAAAGACAGGACAATTAATATAAAGAGAGAATTCTTGAAGAGGATTTCTGGAGAGAGTTGTTCTATGAATCCCATCTTCCCATTGAGTTAGAATGAGAAGAATGTCTGCCTTAACCTCAAGCCTAATAATGATCTCAGTGAGACTATTTTGAGAGCTTGATGTGTGTTCTCTGTAATTGAGTGGCTTAGTAGGCTGGCGCTTGAGTCAGGGCCAAGAAAGCTAAAGGGACTAATGTTAACAGAGTGAACAAATTTTTCTGGAAAGAACTTACACTCATTTTTCATGAGTCAAATGTGCTGTAATGTTGCACATCGTGTTCCCCAGGAAGCAGTCTCTGGAACAGAGATTAACTAGCTTGCAAAAAATAATAAAAAAAAATGTATTAATGAGTACTGTTGGCATCAACACCAGGAGGGAGAGCTGAGACAGAAGTTGAGCTGAGAAGCTGAATGGCTTGTCCAAGTTTACCAGACTTGGGACCACGGGGTAAATCTATAATGTCCCCATTTTAATTAGTCTTGAGATGCTGGCTGCCCAGGGAAGGAAGTAATTCCCAGAGATGGCTGATAGCTAAGAGTAACCCTCCCCTAAGTGGCTAATTAGGTACTTCTTCTTGAAGGGAAATCTGGACAGTAAATCATTATATCCATCACAAATTTTAAGTTCTAGATGAGGAATCCCAGAAGGAAGGCCAGCCTGGAGTCTTCTCCCTTCCCAGGTAAAGAGACTCTAGCAGCAAGTCTAATGGAGTGTATCACTGTCACAAGCCAAGAGTGTATTTGAAGAGCACTGTCAGAGCCAAGGCAATTTTATCAGAAAGCTTCTTGAGCAGCATTGTCCAATAGAAATATAACGTGTATTACATATGCAATTAAAAGTTTCTAAGCCACATTTTTAAAAAGTGAAAAAGAGATAAAATCAACTTAATAATGTATTTAACAATTGAAGTTATCTATTTTTGTAACTTAAAATACAATTTAAGATACAATTTAATATATTTTCATTTCAACATTGTAGTCAAAATAAAATATATTAATGAGATATTTTCCATTATTGTTTCATATTAAAAGGCTTTGAAATCAATATGCATTTTACAGTAACCACATTTCAAGTATATAATAGCCTCAAGTGGCTGTATTGGACGGCTCTAGAGAATACACAAAAAATGTCTCTAGAGAAAAAAGTTCAGATTTAAATATTTGCCAGACTCAGAGATTGCCAATCTATTACATGATAGTGGCAATAAAATAAAGAACTTTTTACATCTCTTACCTCTTCCCAATCCTATCCCTGGAAATGTCAAAAACAGCAGTTACTGAGTGGGAAAGAGAGAAGCCAAGCCAACTGTGCTTCCATCCCCCAAGACAATCAGGTCAAGTTGTGTGAGGAAAGATGGAATCATATTTCCTTAAATGAAGATAAATGTGTTGAATATGTTTGAGGTAAATTGAGTGTGGAAAGAGCATTTTTCAAGGACTTGTGTCCAGAATATATAAAGAACTCTCAAAACTCAATAAGAA
>NW_012150530.1:571173-572529 GCF_000956105.1 Propithecus coquereli | reverse complement strand
ATTTAAGCTATGATCCATTTTGAGTTATTCTTTGTATGTGGTAAAAGTATGGATCAAGAATTTGTTCCTTTCTCTCAAATATAACTGTCCTTCATTGCCTGAAGCCAAATGTCTTAAAAAGCATTCTGTTATAGATTTTGCCCAGTTGTTTGGTTGCTTCAAATGGGAAGGTAAAATCAGTTTCTGTTATTCCATCTTGGTCAGAAGCTGACATCAAAACATTCACTTTTAATTACTGAATGTAGACTGCACTTGTGACACAGAGTGACTCATAAGTGTTTACTTATGAGTGAGCTGAAAACTTTTAGAACCACAAAAGTTTTTATTCAGGGAAAGGGGAAGAACTACCTCCACTTAAGTGGTTTAACAGAGCGGTGAGACAAACATGAATACGTGCCTTAAGTATTCCATTTTAAATGTAGAAGTTGCATAACCTTCAATACTAGAACATTTCTTATTTAGACATTTTTGGAAGAAGTTGATATTTTAGGCATTGACTAATTAACATTTTAAAATAAGATGATTTCTTATCACCATTCTCATAACAAATGGATTGCTAAGAATGGACTTTCAAATCCCTCTTTGTATGTCTAGGAAGTCTCAAGAATTCTAGCTGATTATGACAACATTGGGGAACACAAAGGGGAGCTGAAAGTAGAAACATGCTATAAATACATTTCAATGCAATTAGAACTGGCATTTACTTCTTTGAAAATATATGATATGAAAGAGAATGAAAATCCTGATTTCAAATGACATTGTCAAATTTTAATAAGTCATTAGGCTGCCTATTGGGTACTGACTTCCTCTTCTCAAACCATTCCCTTTCTTTTGTCAAGGCTTCTCATTTTGTTAATTTCTATCAAATTTTAAATCACAAATTTATATCTATTTCTAAAAGAATGTATGAAAATCGTCTTGAAAGATATCCATTTTATCTCCTTCAATCACAGGGTTAACCTACTTTTATTTATTCCATCCATCGATACATTATAAGAAAAGTGGGGGGAAGAGATCCAGCTGGTTTGTAGACTTGAGGTGAATTTGATGAGTGTATGTCAGTATTGGACACTGATATCAGGAGATGGTATACATCATTGTACTTAAGGGTGATTCTCTTTGTTATCATTTGAGTCTGTGAATGGTTTTCAGATGAACTGGAGGTCTCTGGTTAACCTACATATTGAATTGAAGTAAAGTTCTGAATTGAAATTTAGTGGGCCAAGCTTTATATAAGTCTTGGTATAATTCATGTGAAAGAAGAATGAAACACTATATACATTGTAAAGACATTGAAAAAGGAAGATTTTTTAAAGTTTGAAAGTAAATTAGAAATAAAAACTATAAGTAGTACAA
>NW_012150530.1:569917-570753 GCF_000956105.1 Propithecus coquereli | reverse complement strand
ATTGATGTGTTTTTGACCAAGAGGTCAGGAAAGAGTCCCAGGCATCCGCTGTTCTTTTTTTGTTGTTGTTGTTATTTTATATTAGTTTTAATTTTCTAGAATTTTATATAAATGAAATAATACAGTACGAAATCTTTTTTGTCTAGTGTCTTTCACGTAGCATAATTATTTTGAGACTTATCCATGTTGTTGCATATATCAACAGTTATATTTTTTTATTACTGAGTAGTATTCCATTATATAGATATATACCACAATGTGTTTATCTATTCACATGGTTTGGATGTTTGGATTGTTTTAATTTTGGGGATATTACAAATAAAGCTTCTCTGAATATTTACGTACAAGTCACTGCATGGACATATGCTTTAATTTCCTTTTGGAAAATATCTAAGGGCAGAATGGCCAGATCACATAGTATGTCCATATTTAATTTTTGAAGAAACTGCCAAAATGTTTTTTAAACTGGTTGTACCATTTTACATTCCAACTAACAATGTGTGAGAATTTCAGTTGTTTCACCTCATTTATAACGCTTAGTGTTTCCAGTCTTTTAAATTTTATCTATTTTAACATGTGTGCAACAGTATCTCTTTTTGGTTTTAACATATATTTCTCCAATGACAAATGTTGTTGAATATCTTTTCATGACCCTAGTTTCCATCCATATAGCTTGTTTGTCAGTGTTTTTTCATGACCTTACTTGTTATCTATGTATCTTCTATGGTTAAGTATCTGTTCAAATCTTTTGCCTATTTTTAAAAATTTAGTTTATTTTCTTATTGAGTTTTGAGAGTTCTTTATATATTCTGGACACAAGTCCTTTATCAGATATA
>NW_012150530.1:560798-568177 GCF_000956105.1 Propithecus coquereli | reverse complement strand
TAACTGCATTATTTCCCAAATGTTTAGATAACTGTAGAAAATCTATTAATCTGTATGTCTCCAATGTATATTTTGAAATTTTTACCCAGAGAAATCTAGGAGTGTGTAATATTTAAAACATTCCAAATATTTTTATAGTAATAAAAATATAATCAGTTTTAGCGTGATCTTTGACATATATATTCTAAAATTCAAAACACCACAGTGGAAAATTGGAAACCATTTATTTATCCATCATCTTCAATTAATAGAAAGTAAATGTTACAATTTAATGTGAATAATTCTTAACCCGAATGTTGATATTTAATGTTGAGATATCTTGAGGTAGGTCCAAATGACTAAGCTAAATTGTAAAGTCAGAACATAAATCTTTCGTTCCTTATGAGGTTTATTTTGTTACTTCTCTCATTCCAAAAACATGTGAAGTAAATATATAAAAAAAGGCATTTTGGTAAAAATGAGGGTGTTTATTTCCTCTTACTCCAGAGTATTTTCCCAACTCTACCAGTGTTCTAATAAGCTCAAATAATACACAAATATTTTTTTTAAAAAAGGAGAAATTTTGTCAAGAGTTGAGGAACTCCAGTGCAACCTAAGAGAGAACAGAATTGATGTGTTTTTGACCAAGAGGTCAGGAAAGAAATATCAGTAGTAATGTTTTATACGTGATTTCACCAAACAAGGTTATAAAGATCAACAGAAATCTGAGCCACAATTAGGTCTTCAAAGTGGTCTTGAAACTCCTTGTTTCCTTGAAAACTTTCAGACTTAAAATATCATAACAGTTGTAGGAAAAAATTCTGTGGCTATATGATCATTAAAAAATTGACCAGTAACTACATTAATCAGAATCCTACATTAATCAGAATCTGGTGTGTCTGTGCCTTTGTGCCCAACCTTTTAATGTTGCAGTAGAGAATTCTTGAACCCAGACATGGTAACCTCCAATTTTGTTTTTCTACTTCTTTTCTTAACATAGCTATACCTTGGTTAGGCCATTGTCTAAAACCTTGCTACTCAAAGTGTGTTCTGCAGACCAGAAGCATTACCATCACCTGGGAGCTTGTTAAAAATGCAGAATCTGAGGCCCTACATATGACCTACTGAATTAGAATCCACATTTTAATGAGGTACACAGATGATTCCTATACATATCTAAGTATGAGAAGCATTGGTCAAAAAACTATCTTAGTTTCTGGGAAAGATACTTTTCCTGGAAACACTTAAAGTGTGACATTTTCTTGTAACTTTCCATGCTACTACCCTTGACCAGTGAAATGTGTCTTTTTTTGGAATATCAATTTATCCTTTTAGCACTACTGATTCAGGCAAAATTTCAAATTAGGTAAAGTTCATCTTTGTTGTTTTCTGTCTTATATATTTTTTCTGTCTCTACTCTTGCTACTTATTCTTCCTCCTCCTCAGAACAATGACAGTGATGTTTTAAAATTTAAATCTCCCTCTCCATTCATATTACTTCTCCCATTGCTTGTATGATTCAGCCCCATTAGCCTTCTTTCTATAAGCTGAACACACCAAAGCTTTTCGTGTCTCTGGGTCTTTGACCTTCTTCCTCCCTCTACTTAGAATTCACGGTCAGTGGCTCATCCATGTGTATATGTCAGGCCCTTTACTTTTCTGGTGTTAGCTTATGTAACCTGTCCTGTGAGGGGCCTTCTACTATGTAAACCAGATACTTCCTAAATCTCAACTTTATCAACTTCATAGTTGATATTACTTCAAAGTATATAGCATGATCTGAAATCACTAATTGTGGACAAGAATTTTGTATATACTGCTTACCTCTGAATCCTATCCCATGAAATAGGGTTTAGTTTATGAAATAAGTCCTTCATAATTAGTTTTGGAATAAATAAATGTCTCCTTTTCTTGTATCTTCCTTATTCAATTCATGTAATTAACTAAACATATACTGAGCACATACTATGTTCTAGTAATTTTCTTAAGTGCTAGTGATAAGGTGAATAAACAAAAAAAGTCTCAGCTTCCAGGATGTATATGATCTAGAGAAGACAAGCATGTATAATTATAGATTATAATAAATGAGTAGGATTTTCACAAAAGGAGAGGTCATTGCAGACTGAAAAACATATGCAAAAGCTAGTATGAAAGAAAGAACCTGATATGTTAGTGAAATGATAACACTTTTGTGGTTACTCACTTTAAAATTAATAACATAAGAAATTCACTAGATACAAGTAAAGTCAAACAAAGACACAAGAAGGTACAGCAGCCTATCCTACCAGAAGGAATATGTAGGAGAAGTTTTAGGTGGTGCTACTGAAATTTGAATATGTTTACGAATAATCTGAGAATCTTGTTAAATGATGAGAGACTGCTTGTGGCTCAAGCTCAGTTCGTGAAATTGTGCCAGGATCTCCTGAGATTACTTGACTTCTCTACTCTCCTCTTCCTAAAGACAAATAAATGAAAACAAAAACAAAAACCATGCAAACAAACAAACAAAAAATGAATTTTAAAAAAAACACTATGAAAGACAAAATGCATGAGTCAATCAAGAGTATGACTTTATTCTTGCTATTTCAATAGTGTGAACTTTCATTGATGAAAAACATCTAAAAACAAAAGATCACTAGGGGTTTATAAAACAAGGAAGTGATTGAGGGAGGGTAAAGGTGGGTCTTATCATGGAATATATGTGGGTGGGGTGGTCTTTCACAATTTCTCTGAATGCAAATTGTTGGGAGGATTTCTTAACCTTCTTTGTTTTCCAGGAGCATGGAATTCAAGTAAAGTTCAACATTGTCAACACAAACCTTCTCTCCCTCAAAGACTTTATGGGAGTAAAATTTAGCCTTTCCAGCTTCTTTCGACTCTATCAAAATGGCTGTTACTCGGTGCATATCTATCTCTTCTATGGCAGTAGTAAAATGAAAAATCAGAATACAAATATCCAGGTAAAGTTAAGAATAAATCAAAACATCTGGCATTACCATGAGGCTATATATTTTGGAATACAGAAAATTTAAACCAAAGTAAGTCTTTAATTTTTAGAATATTGTGCAATTTAAAAACATTGAAGAATTATGGTAAGTGTGGTAAATATTTTGTGGTTCAAAATTAGCTTTCCAAACCCCTGAAATCATGTCATGTTTGCTTAAGGCATTATGCAAGTCTAATATTGAATTTTAATAGTACCAAAAGGAAGGATATAATTTTCATATAGTTGGTGCTCCATAAATATTTACTAGTGATTATAGGGATTTACAATGTAGCTCGAATAATATTACTAGACATTAATACTCTTTTAAGTTTAATTTGTAGTTTATATATAAAATCTATACCTTAGGGATGAGTAGACTTATCCTTTTAGAAAGGACAAAAAAACAATGGTTCTTAACAAGGGATGATTTCACTCTTCAAGAGACATTTGGCAAAGTCTAGAAATATTCCACAGTCTCATAAAATGACTTGTAGGGTGCTAATAGAATCTAGTAAGTAGAGGTCAGAGATACTGCTAAACAGCCTACTATTCACAGAACAGACCTTCAAAACAAAATTATTTAGCTTGAAATATCAATAATACAGAGGTTGAAAGTCCTTGGACTAAATGAGTTTATATATGAATGACAAGGGGCTTATGTCCTGGAAATTATGAAACCTTGGCCCATCATTTATTAGGCAGAGAAGCTATGACAATGTGTTTGTGAAAAAGAAAATAAAAGAAAAGGTATGGCAATATATCCCTATAATGTTCTTTGAGAATGCTACAATCTTGGTTGCCAGTTAATCTCTGATAGAGTAAAGATCTTCTGGTTCTAACTAGAATAGACGAAGAAATGATTTTCATTTTGATATTGGATCACAGTATAAAATAACAAAAAGTGATGATAGAATAAAGCTGACGCAGTACAAATTAAAATCCAAAGTTCTAACACGTTATGAATTTGGGGATTTGACCCTTTGTCAATGTTGAAGGAAGCAATAAAAAGAGCTGAAAATTATGGCTTCAAAATATTTCTCAGAACATTTGAGTGGAGGGAGAAAGAAAGAAAGATTATTCCTGCCTTTCTATACTTAAATATTCACAGACATACAAGTAACTACATGACAAGAACATTCTAATTTAAATGGGTGGCGTGAGGAGGATAAATATCTACAACAGAAAGTCATCGAAGAAGGACAGTCAAAAAAATGTAGTCATGAAGTTGTAGGCAGCTCAAAACAAAATTAGAGTGACTAGATTCTTATATCTGACATATTTTAACAAGAGACATATTTTAAAAGTTGTAGTTAACTCACAACAGAGCATTTGTAAAGACAACCCTTAAAGCCACTGAAAAGTGTCAATCAACTAAAACTTCACAGATGTTTTCTCGTTTAACCAATGGATGCTAAAGAATTTCTTAGGTTAGGTTTTGTTAATTTACCAGTAGAAGTATTGATTGTGAAATTTCAATTACACCATTATCCTCTCAAGGGAAAAAGGTGGGCGTTAAGAGGGGTAAGAATGTCCTTATTACATGAAGTATTACTTTGATGTCCTGAGAAAACTGCCTATAGCATGAAAATGTCACTTTCTCTTCCTGATTTGTAGTTTGAATGTCTCTGGTAATGATGTTGGATCATTTGGTGAACTTTTGTGTGCACATACATCAGGCACTGGCTTCTTCCTTAAAATTTATCTAGCTTCAACTCAGAGAGGTTTAGGAAAAGTGCAGTTTTTGCTTTTAGTTGGAGAGTTGTAGCCAAATATTGTAGCAAATTAGGAGAGAGAGAGATCTTATCCAGTCTACAGGTAGATAACTAGAAATTGAAAACAATGCACAAGGCTACAATCTAATAAGAGGTGTATTATAGTTTTTCTTTAGACATATACTTTTTTCTTTACATATAGGAATGTCATATTTAAAAGCTTCTTGAGGCTAGGAAGCCAAACAAAGGCATCTTTTGATTTTACTTAGTCTTGAGGTACTTAGGCCTGTCAGAAAGTGACCATTTTTATGTACTCATTCTAAGGCTAAGAACTGTTGAAGCCAGACATTTTATACACAAATCCTTGGTAATGTAACCAATACTTCCAATTGCATTCTGATTATAAAGAGAGAACATACTTTTCTTCAACTTATGTAAATAATCATATTGTCATAAAAATAAGAGTACTTATGAATAGTTTCTGAATTTTGGAGGAAAGAAGCAGGGAGAAAAAGCAAATGTTTTCATCTTTGTTCACAAAAGTATACTTTACCTAATTTTGGTAAACTGTAGATAGCTTATGAGCAAAAATTTCTGTGAATCAAAAACAAAGCATTTAAGTAAAGAACCAACAATTTTAAATAAAAATAATAAAAGCATCGTTGTCATCAATTATTAACTTCATGTTAATTTTTTTGTTTTGCTTGATCTTGATTAGCAGTTTTATGAACATATCAGTTTCTTTATTAGATTTCAGGAAATTTTTATTTAGTTCATTGATCAGAAATTTATGTTCAAGAGTACTTTCTAGAATCTTTTCCATGAAAATAAATTTTGGATTATAGCTGATTGCAAATGATTTTAGGGAATTCAAAACAATGACTGTATGGCAAAATCTTAGAATAATTATGATTAAAAATCTAATGAAAACTCCCAATTGACAAAGCAATTTAGTTATTTTTATTAAATGCAGAATTTTAAGATAAAACCATAATCATGACTGATAGGGTCACATCAGGACCATCAGATTTTTATAAATTTCATGTAATCTTTAGAATACTCACATTAATAGCATATCCATATAAATATAACTTTAAAAATACCATAACAACCAAAATTATGAGTTACAATATATTACACTTTTATAAAATTTTTATAATTTTTGAATCATTTATATCAATAACAAACCAATAAATGTAACTGAAAGATCTGTTATTACTTATCATTTGACAGTGCTTCACATGCGATTTACCAAATAAGGCCAATCCTTTAGTATCTCTACAAGATGAGAGTTACATATTTTGACACTTTCTGGGTGTCCAACTGGAAAATCCCAAGGTTAATTCTAGGTCAAAAAGACTCAATTTAGAATTTTGATTCTAGAGAAGCCTGACAAAGTTGTCAAAATACTTGATCAAAACAAATTGACAGGTCACTGTAAAATAGTCATCATTCATTTAACCAGAGTGATAATCAAAACACTTTAAAAGTAATACAGAAAGTTATGTAAATGTAAAAACCTTAACCCTTTTAAAGCTCAGTATTTCTAAGTAAATGAAAACCTAATAAAGGAAATTATCTTGATAAAACATAAAATCTTTGTTTTTTAGGCCAGTTATTAAAAAGGTGAAGAAAAAACTCTGGTAGTGTCATTGATTCTTCCTAAGGGAAGCCTGTTTAGATTTCCAAGCCTGATGGAAAAGGCATTTGAATTTAATCATATACAAAAAGAGTGTGTTCAGGGTTATAAGTATATGTTATATTATGGAGGAATGTAAATAAGAAAACCAGAACCTTGAGCAGGGGAATGCATGACTCTTAATAACAAAACTGTTCAAGCTACATTGAATTATTCAGTCAAATCAAGAAAAGGCAAAAGTACAGAATCAAGTTATACTGGAGGAAAATATTGCTTTTCTAAACCTTCAAGATAAACATTTTAGCATCAGGCTGCAACAGCAGAGTTAGAACTGGAGGAAAATAAGTTAAAGGAGTTAACAAAAAGGTTGAAGGAGAGAGTTATCACCACAGTCAAGCAGAAAGATATACCTTTTCAAGGGGAGAAAGAACAAAAGGCAATGATTTATGACCTGCAAATCATTTAAAGCAAGGTATACCAAAAATGAACTTCTGAGATATAAATCTGAGAAACTTCAAACAAAAAATTTTAACTCAAGAAATGAAATTACTATTCTAAATGAAAAAGACGTATGTTCAACCTGAAACTAGGGAAATTAAATAGATCTCAGGAAGAAATATGACAGAAGTAGAAACTGTTTTTTGGTTTAGAAGATGGCTGTTAAACAGATACCAGAATTAAAAGTCAAAACCTCTTGCAATTTATTATACTAAAAGCAGTGCAGTTTTACTAAAAGCAAATCAATACTTTAAGAAAACTTTGTTATTCTAACATAGCAGACAAATTTTTAATGTGTTTTTTAATGTCAAAGCTCAATCTTTAGAAAAACATGAATAATTCCCTTCTAATTATAGCCAACTTGGTCACAGATAAAATTTTTTTGATAAATGCCCAGTTCACAAACCTTACCATGACTTACTCAGACCATCTATCACATAACTAGACTTTCTGTTTTGTCCTATACTTTCTCTTTCTTAAATGGTCACTTTATGTTAGGATGAAAATTTACCACATGAGATTTTTTCTTATAAGAAATTATTCTCTTTTCTTTTTAACCTTCCTT
>NW_012150530.1:545180-560492 GCF_000956105.1 Propithecus coquereli | reverse complement strand
CATGTTTTCCATTGCATAATTTTTATGTATATTGATAGACCCAAATACATATTCTTTCTATATAATTTAAGAAGTCAAGAACAGACTTACATTTCTATTCAGTAATTTGTTTCAGTTTTTAAAATCCTATTTGGAAATGATCCAAGTAGACATAAGATTTAGCATGTTCCATGTACATATGCATAAACCCACCTAAATATATGTACACATACACAAACATAGCTAGTTTTTATTTTATAATTTTTTTCATGAAATAGTAATATAATCTCACCAGTTTATAAAAGACAGTTGGATCCAAACCATATTTCTGACAAAATTGGCATATGGTCACGTGGCTAACCTTTATTTGCCCCAGTAGGTAATCTAATGAAGGCTGTGTGGATCAAAACTTTGACTAAAGTGGTTTCCATGACAGTTTGATTTTCAAAAAAACTGTTTTCATTTTTTTTTCTTTTTTTCAGTTTCAATTGTTTAGGGGTAAATATTCAATGTTTACATTTTCGCTAGAACTGGCTGAATTGTATAAGAAAAACAAAACCTCCAAGTAACCTTAAATTAATAACAAATCTTTTGTTTACTGTGCTGGTTTTCTTGGTTAACAAAATCAGGCAGTAAATAATTGTAGCGGTTCTTTTTTTTTCTTCCCAGCTTTTTCTTTTTGGTTTCTCCATGGCATAAAAAGCAAAACTTTATATCAAACAGAGATATCTTATATTACTGCTCTTAGCTTAAGATTTTGGCCTGTTTGATCTGAGAGCCTAACCTTTATAAATAGTTATCTAGTTCTTTTTCATTTAGATTAATTTTTGATTTAAGCATTCCATCACCATATATAATTGCCAGTCATACAAATCTAAATTTATGTTGTTGAAAGACATCTAGGTTCTTGGTTACCATGGAACTGTTGTAATTTGTAAAGCCATTAATTTGAAAGCCATTTAAGACAGCTTCTTTTTAAAAATTAAAAAAAAAATTAATTTTTTTTAAAGATTTTAAAAATCTTGTCTGGAATGCCAGAAGCAATGAGCTTTTATCTCAACCCCAGTGAAAACTTAGAACATTCAAAGTAGGCAGAAAATAATAGAGAGATAGAGAACTTAGAAGACTCTACATGTTAACTCCGTATTTTCAGGGGTTTTGATAATGAATATTTGAGCTCTGAATTTTCTTGGTTGCAATTTTGCCCATCAGTTTAAACGTGCGCAAGAAAGGGCAATAACATGTCATGCTGTCGGCTGGAATCCTTGAAAACTTGACATGCCTTAATGTTTGTGAATACCATTTCATTGCTTATTAATCTCTTGAGAACAAAATCAATTCTACAAATCCTGTTAGGGAATGTCAGGAGTTTAGACTGGTGTTTTAGATGGTGGTGACCACCCTAGTGGCTTTTCATGAGCCATCCTGCACTCATCATTTAGAATGTTTATTTTTCCTCTTGAAAGGTTTCCAGAAACAAGGGAAAAGAGTCAAATAAAATCAAAAGAAACTAAGATAAGAGTGTTCACCAAAATTTTAATCCAGGCATGCAGATCAAACAAAATATTAGACTAGGGGAGCAGAGCAAGATGCCGAATAGAAACCTCCAGTGATCATCCCTTCACATAAACACCAAATTCAACAACTATCCATTCAAGGAAATACCTTCAGAAAACCCAAAAATCAGGTGAATAATCACAGTACCTGGTTATAACATTATATCAAGCACTGAAGAGGACAAAAAAGAGTCTTACAATTCCTATGACACCCCCTCCACTCTCCCCCAGCAGTGCTGTGCAGAACGCCAAGTGTAGAGAGAATCTGTGTGCCTGAGGGAGGGAGAGTAAAGTGATTATGGGACTTTACATTGGAACTCAGGGCCACCTTGTCACATGGGAGCACAGAACAGGACGAAATTCTGCTGGCACTCAGGCAGCAGTTAGACCAACTCAGCCAGAGGGAAATCATCCACCCAAAAATGTGAGTTCTGTCTAGCCCCACCGCCGGCTGACAAAAAGCAGCCTGGAGCCTGGGATAAAATCATAAGGCAGTCAGGCCAGAAAGACAACAATCCCTGGTCAATTCCTGTAGTTGTGCTAGCTTGGAGCCAGTGGTCATGAGGTGTATATGACCCAGTGAGACACCAACAGTTGTGGCCAGTCAGTGCCTGTATCACCCTTCCCCCAACTCCAGGCAGTGCAGTTCAGAAAGAGTCTTCTTCCACTCGGGGAAAGGAAAGGGAAATAGTACAAAGGACTTTGTTTTGCAACTTGAGTACCAGCTCAACTACAGTAAATCAAATACCAAGCAGACTCCTGAAGCCCCTGATTCTGGGGCTTACTTCCTGGATGGCATTTCTAGACCTACCCTGGGCCAGAAGGAAACCTGCTGTCCTGAAGGGAAGAACCCAGTCTGGCAGAATTTAGAACCTGCTAACTAGAGATTCCTTGGGCTTTGAATAAGCTTCAGACGTAGCCAGGCACCAGTCACCACAGGCCTTGGGTGAGACTGGGCTGGCTTCAGGTGTGAGCTGGCACTGGTTACAATGAGGGAGTGCTCATGTTACTCCTTCCCAATACCTGCAGCCCAGCACAGGCAGTGAGGGAAGAGACTGAGAGACTTTGCCTAGTAATCCAGAGAATTCTCCAATATCTTACCCAAGTGCACCAAGGCAGTACCACCAGGAGTCTACAAGATTCACAGAGTTACTGGGCTTGGGGCACACCTTGTGCTGATACAGCTGCAGTAGCCAAAGACTTAGATCACAATACTCAATTCCCTTTGAATATCTGGAAAGCCTTCTCAAGAAAGACATGTTCAAACAAGTCCAGATTGCAAAGATTAAAATAAATACCTAATTCTTCAATGGCTAGACATTGACAAATATCCACAAGTGTCAAGAACTTTGAGGAAAACATGACCTCAGCAAATGAACTAGATAAGATAACAGTGACCAATCTAGGAGTGATGGAGCTATGTGACCTTTCAGAAAAAGATTTCAAAATAGCTGTCCTTAAGAAGCTCAGTGAACTTCAAGACAACACAGGGAAGGAATTTAGAAGGCTATCAGAAAAATTTAACAGAGATATAAACTAATTTAAAAAATCAAGCGGAAATTTTGAAGGTGAAAAATTCAATTGACAAACTGAAAATGCATCACAGTCTTTCAGCAAAATTGATCAAGCAGAATAAAGAATCAGTGAGCTTGAAGACAGGCTATTTGAAAATACATGGTCAGGGCTGGGCGCGATGGCTCACACCTGTAATCCTAGCTCTCTGGGAGGCCGAGGCGGGCGGATTGTTTGAGCTCAGGAGTTCGAGACCAGCCTGAGCAAGAGCGAGACCCCGCCTCTACTAAAAAATTAGAAAGAAATTAATCGGCCAACTAAAAATATATAGAAAAAATTAGCCGGGCATGGTGGCTCATGCCTGTAGTCCCAGCTACTCAGGAGGCTGAGACAGTAGGATCGCTTGAGCCCAGGAGTTTGAGGTTGCTGTGAGCTAGGCTGACGCCACGGCACTCACTCCAGCCAGGGCAACAGAGTGAGACTCTGTCTCAAAAAAAAAAAAAGAAAATACATGGTCAGAAGAGAAAAAAGAAAGAAAAAGTAACGAAGCATGCCTACAAGATCTAGAAAAAAGCCTCAAAAGGGAAAATCTAAGAGTTATTGGCCTTAAAGAGGAGGGAGAGAGAAAGATTGAAGTAGTTTATTCAAAGCAATAATAAAAGAGAAATTTCAAAACCTAGGAAAAGATTTAAATATTCAAGTACAAGAAGATTATAGAACATCAATCAGATTTAACCCAAACAAGACTACCTCATGACATCTAATAGTCAAGTCCCAAAGATCATAGATAAAGGAAAGCTCCTAAAAGAAACAAGAGAAAAGAAAAATAACATATAAAGGAACTCAAATACATCTGGCAGCAGACTTCTCAGTGGAAACCTCACAGACCCGGAGAGAGTGGCATGACATATTTAAAGAGTTTATAGCAATAAGTGCTTGGTTCAAAAAAGTAGAAAAGCTTCAAATAAACAATCTAATGATACATCTTGAAGAACTAGACAAAGAAGAGAAAACCAAACACAGAATTAGTAGAGGAAAAGAAATAATAAAGATTAGAGCAGAAATAAATTGACAGAAAAAATACAAAAGACCAACAAAATGAAAAGTAGGGTTTTTGAACAGGAAAAAAAAATTGGGACACCTTTAGTCAGTCTAACTAAGAAAAAAAGAGAGAAGACCCAATAAATATTAATAAATTCAGCAATGAAAAAGGAGACATTACAACTGATATTGCATAAATTAAAAGTATCATTAGAGACTACTATGAACAACTATATGCCAATAAAGTGGAAAATATTAAAGTAAAGGATAAATTTCTAGCCACATACAACCTATTGTTATTGAACAAGAAAAAAATCCAAAACCTGAATAAACCAATAATAAGCAATGAGATAGAAGCAGTAACAAAAAGTCTCCCATCAAAGAAAAGCTGAGGACCCAATAGTTTCACTGCTGACTTCTACCAAGCATTCAAAAAAGAATTAATACCAGTCCTACTTAAACTATTCTAAAAAATCAAGAAGGAACTACTCACAAACTCATTCCACAAATCCTGTATCACTCGGATACTAAAACCAAAGACTCAATGACAAAAAGAAAATTATAGGCCAATATCTCTGATGAATATGGAAGCAAACATCCTCAATAATATATTAGCAAGCCAAATTCAACAACACATTAAAAAATTATCATGATCAAATAGGATTCATCACAGTGATGCAAGGATGATACAACATATACAAATCAATGTCATACATTATATTAACAGAATGAAGCACAAAAAATATATGATCATTGCAACTGACATTGCAAATAATTCATTGGAATTCAACCTCCTTTCCTGATAAAAACTCTCTGAAAACTGAGTATAGAAGAAAGTTGCCTCAATATGATAAAAAGCCATATATGACACCCACAACTAGTATCATACTGAATGATGGAAAAAACAAAAGCTTTTTTTCTAAGATCTGGAACAAAATAAGGATGCTGACTTTTACCATTGTTATTAATCATAGTACTGAAAGTTCTAGATAGAGCAATCAGAGAAAAGAAAGAAATAAAGATCAACTAAATTGGAAAAAAGAAGTGAAATTATTCTTGTTTGAAGACAATATGATCTTACATCTAGAGAAAACAAAAGACTCCACAAAAATACTATTGGAACAAATTCAGTAAAGTTGCAGAATATAAAATCAACATATAAAAATCAATAGGATTTCTATATGCTAACAGAAAATAAACTGAAGAAGAAACCAACAAAGTACTTTCATTTACAATAGCTCCAAATAAAATAAAATACCTAGGAATAAACTTAACCAAAGAAGTGAAAGATCTCTACAATGAAAACTATAAAACATTGATGAATGAAATTGAAGAGGATACAAAAAATGGAAAGATATTCCATGCTCATGGATTGGAAGAACCAATATTGTTAAAACATCCATATTTTCCAATGCAATGTACAGATTAAATGCAATCCTTATCAAAATACCAATGACATTTTTCACAGAAACAGAAAAAAAAAGAACCCTAAAATTTATATGGAACCACAAAATACCCACAATAGCAAAAGCTGCCCTGAGCAAAAAGAACAAAACTGGAGGAATTACATTACCTGACTTCAAATTATACTACAGAGCTCTGGTAACCAAAACAGCATGGTACTGACATAAAAAGCAGACACAAAGGCCAATGGAACAAAATAGAGAACCCAGAAATAAATCCACACATTCATAGTGAAAATATGGACATTTTAACAATATTGATTCTTCTAATCCATGAGCATGGAATATCTTTCTATTTTTTGTATCCTCTTCAATTTCATTCATCAATGTTTTATAGTTTTCATCGTAGAGATCTTCCACTTCTTTGGTTAAGTTTATTCCTAGGTATTTTTTTTTATTCTGCCAAGAGACTACTGGAATTGATAAACTCAGCAAAGTCTCAGGTTACAAAATCAACGTACACAAATCACTAGCATTCATATATGCCAACAACAGTTAAGCTGAGAACCAAATCAAAGTCTCAATACCTTTACCAACAGCAACAAAGAAAATAAAATACCTAGGAATATATTTAACTAAGGAGGTGAAAGATCTCTCAAGGAGAGCTGTGAAACACTGAGGAAGGAAATAGCAGAGGATGTAAACAGATGGAAAAATATACCATGCTCATGGATATGCAGAATCGATGTTGTTAAAATGTCTACACTCCCCAAAATGATCTGCAAATTCAAGGCAATCCCTATTAAAATACCAACATCATTTTTTGCAGATCTAGAAAAAATAATTCTGTGCTTTGTATAGAACCAGAAACTTTTCTAAAGAAGGTAGACTAATGGCCAAAAAACATGTGAAAAAATGCTCAACATCTCTAATCATCAGGGAAATGTAGATCAAAACCACAGTGAGATATCACTTAACTCCACTGAGAATGGCTTTTATAAAAAAGTCTCAAAACAACAAATGCTGGCATGGATGCAGTGAGATAGGAGCACTCATACACTGCTGGTGGAAATGCAAACTAGTACAATCTTTATGGAAAGTAGAATGTAGATATCTCAAATAAGTAAAAGTAGAACTAGCATTTGATCCACCAATCCCACTACTGGGTATTTACCCAAAGGAACAAAAGACATTCTGTAAAAAAGACATGTGCACTCAAATTTTTATAGCAGCATAACTCACAATTACAAAGATGTGGGAACAACCCAAGTATCCATCAATGCATGAGTGGATTAATAAAATGTGGTATAAGTACACCATGGAGTACTACTCAGTCATAAAAAAAATAAATGGTGAACTTCATCTTGTATTATCCTGGATGGGGCTGGAGCCCATTCTTCTAAGTAAACTATCACAAGAATGGAAAAACAAACATCACATGTATTCACCATTAAATTGGTACTAACTGATTAACACTTATGTGTACATCTGGAAGTAATATTCATCATGCAGGCAAATGGGAGTGGGGAGGAGGGGATGGGTAAATTCACAGCTAATAGGTGTGATGGGTGCTGTATGGTGTATGCGCACACTTGTAGGTCTGACTCAGGTGGTGCAAAGGCAATTTATGTAACCAAAGCATCTTTACCCCCATAATATTCTGAAATTAAAAAAAATAATATAATAAAATAAAATGGCTTTATTAAAAAGTCAAGCAATAATGAATGCCAGCCAGGATTCAGAGCAAATGTAACCCTTGTACACTTTTGATAGGAATGTAAATTAGTGCAAGCACTATGGAGAACAGTATGAATGTTTCTCAGAAAGTGAAAATAGTACTACCATAAGACCCAGCAATCCCATTGCTGGGTATATACACAAAAGAAGGAAAATCAGTATATCAACAAGATATCTACACTTGCATGGTTACTGTAGCATTATTCACAATCGCCACGATTTGTAATCAACCTAAGTGTCCATGAATGGATAAATACATTAAAAAATTGTGGTACATATCTACAATGGAATATTATATATCCACAAAAAAGAATAAAATCCTTCCATTTGCAACAATATGGACGGGACCAGATAACCTTACATTAAATGAAAAAAGCCAATCACAGAAAGACAAATTTTGCATATTCTCACTCATATATGGGAGCTAAAAACTAAAATAATTGATATCATGAAGGCAGAGAGTAGAATGATGGTTATCAGAAGACAGGAAGGGTAGCAGGAAGGGGGCAATAAAGTGCGGATGATTAATGGGTGCACAAATATAGTTAGAGAGTTATATAGAATGAATAATGTTTGATAGCACAACAAAGTGATTACAGTCAATGATAAGTTAGGCTATACTTTAAAATAACAAAAAGAGCGGAATTGGAATGTTCCTAACACAAAGAAATGATACATGCCTGAGGTGATTGCTACCCCATTTACCCTGATTCAATTAATATACATTGTATGGCTGTATCAAAACATCACATGCATCCTATAAATATATACAACTATTATGTACCCATAATAAAAATAAAACTTAATAAAAATTTAAAGTAGGTGGACAGACTAACCAAAAGTAAATTTACCAGAAAAGATATGTATCACAGACAGAATGTAAAATCTCTAGAAATCTCAGTGCTCAAACCAGAAAGACATGCCTTTATGCCAGAAAGAACTTCCCAGAAAAGATAGAAAGTCTCTTATAATCCTGGGAGGGATATATAGGCTTTTATTAAGGCAGTTTCATTAAAACCAGATCCCAAATAACATCGAAAAAACCTCTATTGAAAAGAGGAATTTTCAGCCTGAAAGAACACTCACCAGAGCAGAAAAGGCAAGCCACGGAACCAGATAGTTCAAAGGACTCTAGTGAATACTACACACCAATTCCAAGAATCACTGATTCTTTGCAATAGTGATCTTTCTTAGGTCCCATTCCTGACACCGTATTTGTCAACCTAAATAACAAATAGAGAAAGGGTCTGTAAAACAAAAAGATAGTTACTTGGGAATAGAGTATTGCAATGGGAATACATGTGCCATAGTAAACTATGTGCATAGCCAGAGAGGTAAAGGAAGATGAAGGTTTTTAAAGGAAAAAAAAAAATGAAGAGGATTACATAACTGTTTTCACATTATTGTCCTTGGCTAGAAAGATCAATAGCAAGCGTGATGCCAATTCAAGGTTGGACAGGGGATTTCTGGGCAGATGTCCTTGCAGAGTATTTTTTGTGTAAGGCTGTGATGGCCTTTGTGCAAGGTTGTAGTTTTTGCAGAATCTTTTGTGATAGTTTTGTTATCAGACATACACACATAAGAACTCTTTCTTCATGGTCTTCCCAGATCTATTTTCAGGGATTTTTTTGTTGTTGTTTTTTGACATTAGTGCTCCATTTTGATTCTGACAACTTTCACAACATGTACATATATCAACTGATTCATTTAGTTCTTTCTGAATTATAATTTATAAGACATTTAACATTTGAAATTCATATGCCATCTATATAGAAAAGCAATTTTTTCTACATTAAAATATCCTTCCTCCACATATTTTTTGGTTTTCTTTTGCTTTCTTCCTCCACTCCATAAAGCCATGTTTTCCCTAGTGTTTTTTTTGTGTGTGTGTTTTCTTTTTTAATATTTGGAGTAGGTAAAATTTCTTTAAGGGTAATGCTTTCATGGGACTCAGATCATTTTGCAGAACTGGGATTTAACAAAGATAAGTTTATCAAGTTGACTTCATGGGGAGAAATCTCTTTATCATATCCCACAAAAATTAACTTTAAATTTGTCCCATTCTGTTCCCATCCTCCCATATAACATCAGTACTCTCATCAGCAAAACTCGAGGCCCACCTAAGCATAGGTTAATACAAAGGAGGAAAAATATCCTTCTATTCATTCTAGGATCATGTCTGAGGTTCCTCTACCAAAAACAGATTAACAAAAGAAAAACATACACATTCATTTAATATATTTTACATGACATTCCTTCATAAGGAAATGAAGACCCAAAGAAATAGTTAAACCTAAGCGTTTTTTTATAGTAGGTTTGATGAAGAGTGGACAGTTGTGGAGAAATATGGAAGGCCAAAAAGTGTGTGATCTAATGGTAATAAACTGAGAAACTTAGCAAACCTTGTTCAAATTCTTCTCTGTATTCCTTGTCTTCAGAGATAAGGATGTACCTTTCTTTTAGATATAGTTAAGGGCACTTCCCACATGAGAGTCTTATCATTTGCTTCAGGAGAAGTTCAGAAAATCTTTACTATAGTTTGTGTCCTGCTTCAGGGAAGAAGGGCAAAGGGAAGGGTAGTGACTTTCCTATTTCTGTTGTTTTCTCAAATTTCTTAAAATATTCAATATGCCAAGGTGCCATATTTTGGGGTAATATGTCCTAAAACCCATCAATAATAAGAGCCAAACACTTGGTAAGAGATTGAGCCAGTCTTCATGGGAGCTGTGGCAAACTTGAGAGTGTGTGGCATAATCCTTATTATGGATTGGGCATTGGAAACATAACATCTGGCTTTCATTCTCCTGTATTATGAGACTTTGCTGCCTGGTGTTGTTGAAAATTCTAGTTTTTCCTTTTTATGTAAGCCAGAAAGTTATATTTTAAATAAAATCTCCCAAATTAAAAAAATGGTCTTTATTTTCCTTTACTTTTTCTGTACCTCCCCACTCCCCAAATATAGAATATCATACATATCTGGCAACACTGGTTTAAAACTGCTGGCCCAGAAGACCAAAGTGATTGATATTTTTCCAAAAGCATACTAAGTAAGACTATATTAATATTCTACTAGAAATATATTAGAACTCTACTCAGATAGGTATAATGAGAGTTTGATATGCCAGCAATATCATTTTTATTAAAGGACCAGAATGTGGTTCTGAGAAAACAGCCAAACAAATAAATTTTACATATAATCCCAAAATACTATTTTTGACTGAAGCAGAGGCTTGTGAGTTACTAATCTATAAAATGTATACTTTAATATGTCAACTTTGGGCGTGGGGAAAAATTTAGGTAAGATATTTGAGACAATGTATATTCTCAGTAATAGAAATATTTGCCCTTAGTTATGTTTTTCCAAACATTGAATTCTCTATCCTTCTAAACATATTTTTCTCTTTTTTTTTTTTTTTTTTTTTTAGAGATGATAAACTCAGCAAGCCAATTCAGTAGACTCAAACCAGAAATATTTACACAGTAAGGTTGTTGTAGAGGTGGTGGCACAGGTTGTTTCCTGCTGTTTTAATATAATTCTTGATGCCAACTTGAAAATCATTGTAAGTCAGTTGTTTTCAGTATCAACCTAAAATAACAATCAAGAGAGAGGCCCCTCAAAGAAATGATCTTATTCAGGAATAAGTGATGACAGAGGATTGAATTCGGGGGTGCACAGGCTATGACAAGTGATAGATGCGTCCAGGAATGTTGAGGTAAGGGAAAGCTTTTAATGACAAAAAGACAAAGTCCATTTAAGCTGCTCTGAAAGAGGGTATGTTGGTCATAGAAGCTCACTGTGGCAGCTGGCATTGGCCCATTGGTAAAGACAGCTGCTGTTAGGCAAGTGTTCTTGTGAAAGCATCTAATCTGGAATGCTACTGTTTTGAAGAATCTCTTAGATAAACCTTGTTACAGAAATATGTGTGGTCATGCAGAAAGCACAAGGTAAGGCAAATAAGACATGAAATGATTGTAGAGTGTGCAAGAATTTCTTATGGATTTTAGAAAAATCCTTGTGAATTCTTATCTCAGACACACAAATATGAGCCCCTCTACTGCCTGACCTTCCAGCTCTACTTTGTCTGAGTCTGACAAAAGTGACTTCACTTTGGTAGCAGTAATTTTCACATTCAACTTTCACATCAGCTATGACTTTGTATAAGAATAACCTGGGGAATGTTCAAAATTCTGATGCCTTGGCTGTATCCCACAACAGTTAAATCAGAGCTTTTTGGTGGGTTATGAAAAGGATTTAGACATAAGTCTTTTTTAAGCTCTTTAGTTAATTCCATGATGTAGCTAAAGCAGAGAATTATCATTCTAAGTGATATTGACTCGAATTCTCCAACAAAGCAGGAGTTGTAAAAATCTTAAAAACCATGAGGACTAGGTAAGTTATATTTATCCAATCACATATTTAACAAACATGTATTAAATGCTTGCTTTGTGCTAGGTACTTTGATTTGGGTGCAGAGATACAAAGAATAAAGTACTTTTTGACCTCTCAAATGTATAAAATCTAATAGTAGAAATCAGTTATTATAAATGAATAAATGAGGTATTAAAGTTGTTTTGGTAGAAATATGTCTGTAATAATAAGGAAATACCAATTTGATCTGGAATTTGGTTAAGTTGTAGAAGAAAAAAAAAAATCACACAGAAATTATCCCTCAAATGAACCTGAACAATGAATAGATATTTTTGGCAAAAATAGATGGGACAGTAGGAGGGGTGCAGTAAGCATAGGGGAGAACAATTTGACTACCTCTGATTACCTGAGGACAATCAGTCTAAGGGGTGGGAAACCTGCGACCTCAAGGCCACGTGTGGCCCTCCAGATCCCTAAGTGAGGCCCCTTGACTGAATCCAAATTTTACAGTGGCAGGGAAGAGCAAAGCTTCATCTGTATTTACGGCTGCTCCCCATCACTGCCTGAGCCCTGCCTCCTGTCAGATCAGTGGTGGCATTAGATTCTCACAGAATCCCTTCTGTAAACTTTGCATGGGAGGGATCTAGGTTGCATGCTCCTTATGAGAATCTAATGCCTGATGATCTGAGGTGGAGCTGAGGCAGTGATGCTAGTGCTGGGGAGGGGCTGAAAATACAGATTGTCGTTAGCAGAGAGGTTTGACTGCAAAGAGACCATAATAAATCAATTGCTTGCAGACTCATATCAAAACCCTTTTTGGGGGGGCAAGAGCAACATACATAACCTAAACATCTGTACCTCCATGATATGCTGAAATAAAAAAAATAATAATAATAAAAAACCCTATCAGTGAATGGCAAGTGACAGTTAAGCCGCATCTGCTGACAGGCTTCATAGTGGCAAATGAGCATTTTACTTCAATTGTACAGCTGCTTCTGGTGGCAGGTTTTAAGTCAGAATCCAACACTTATTTTGGTCCACATGTGGTATGCCCATTATTTTATTTACCACTTCCATCTTTGCTTCTATTCTGCACTGCACACTTGTCTCAGTCACAGTTTTGGTAAGCCCACAAGCTAACCCTATCAAAAATGAGTAAAACACAAACATCGCTGGAGAGCTTCTTTGAAAAGGAGGAAAAACCCAAAGATGAGAGAGCAGAAGATTCCAAGAGTGCCAACAAAATGAAGCTGCATTTAAAAGAAAATACCAAGAGTCCTACTTAAATTATGGGTTCATTGCAACAGGTGATTCACATTCTCCAAGCCTGCTTTGTATAATATGTGGTGACTGTCTATCCAACAAAGCCATGAAATCTTCAAAACTGCTTTGCCACATGGAGACCAAACACCTTGAATTAAAAGACAAGCCTTCGGAGTTTTTCAAAAGAAAAAAAATGTGAACATGAAGGACAGAAGCAATTACTGAAGGCCACCACTTCATCAAATGTGTTTGCACTGAAAGCATCTTTCTTAGTGCCTAACCACATTCTAAAGCAGGGACCCCCAACCTAGGGTGAGTTGTATAATCATTTCATTATATATTACAATGTAATAATAATAGAAATATAATGCACTTGAATCATCCCAAAACCATCCCCCCTCCCTTGTCCGTGGAAAAATTGTCTTCCATGAAAACGGTCCCCGGTGCCAAAAAGGTTGGGGCCTGCTGCTTCATACCACTCTGTATGAATGTGCATAGTTTAGCTCCCACTTATAAGTGAGAACATTTGGTATTTGGTTTTCTGTTACTGAGTTACTTCACTTAGGACAATGGTCTCCAGCTCCATTCAAGTTGCTGCAAAAGACATTATTTCATTCTTTTTTTATGGCTGAATAGTAAGGAATTTACATTTCTAACAAGTATCAGGTAATGCTGATGCTGCTAGTGTAGGCACCACACTTTGAGAACCATTGTCCTATAAAGAATATCAGATTAAGTGTCAGGTGATCTGGCCAGGGCTCAGGTGAAGAAATTTTTAGTAAACAATTTTACCTTTGTGAGCCTACTCATCAGTAAAAGAAAAAAAGGTTGGACTGAATTATAACTATTAAAAAGAAATATTAGTACCCTATATAGGCTAATAATGAGTACCACCTCAAACTGAATATATTCTTTAGAAGAAGATCAGTGTTTTATGAGAGAGGGGCAAAGAAGTATTCAGTGCTACCATGACTAAGCAATTTGGTTCAATGCCTGAACTTTAATATCCAATTAACCAAACAAAAGCCCAGTAGCTATCCAGACCCATTATACTTTGAAAGTAGTTTGGAGATCATTGTTCTTCCTTTTGGTATCTCATCATATCCTCTGAGAAGTGCAAGATATTTTTCAAAGTGTGTTTTCCAACCTCTGGTCTTGCTCTCCCTGAAAGGAGTTTTGGGATAGATAGATAAATAGATAGATAGATATTTTTTCTCATTGCATTTCCATTGAGGTCGTCATACTCTTTAGAAGTTGCTGCCTCTCAGCTGTTGGCTGATCTCCCTTTTAATTCATTGTTTTTAAATTCTCAAACGGCTCTAGCTAGCATTCTGTGGTCTCTATTGCAAACTTGGCACTAGGGGAACTCAAGTGACTTTAGACATCAGAGCATATGATGATGGTTGGGCCAGTGGAGGGAGCTGTTTACTTGGGAATTGCTGAGCTTTTTGGTATACAGCAGATCAAAGCATACTTTTTGTTGCTTGGTGAAGAGCCTAGTGCTAAAACGTTTATTGTTCTGAGTCAGCATCTTCACTTAGCTAAACTGCTTATTTTGCTTAGAATTTGGAAAGAAATTTAACTTGTATCATTGCCTCAGAAGAGTATAACTTCAGTGGCTTTTGTGACTAAAGTATAAGGTTGGTAAGATCTAAGAGGGAGAAGAGATGACCTATAAAATGGAACAAGAGAAAGACTATTTGCTGAATGATGTGAACAGTTCCTTATTAGTAAGCAAATTTGATGGTGCTCAGTCTTAACTCATGTAAAGGGATTAATTACCTTTGATAAGAAAATTTTAAAAAAAGTACTTCTGTCTCAGTGCATATTTATATTTCAAAACACATTTTCTTTGGAGTTTCAGAGTTAATGATTATTTATTTTAATAGAATGAGTAGATTTAAATTGATTAAATATAGAATGTTGAATTTCAGGAATGACGAATAAATAGGTCCAATAATCTGAAGAAGGCTAGGTGTGTGAAGAAGGCTAGAATATTTAATGACGCTAGATAAAAATTAAGAATGTGAGGCTCACATAATATGAAATTTATTTTTTAGATTCAAAAGTTTAAAGTTCTGCTGTATCTACCTTATTTATGCTTTTGTGTGCCATGCTGTGCTTTATGATTGTTCAGAATATCTGATAACCTTGTAATTTATAAATGTTCTCTTTACTGAATATTTGAGACTAGTAAAATAATAAACAAAGTTTAGTTTACAAAATATTCAATAATTTGTACCTAATTTCTCCAAGTATGTACATTTTTTATCATAGTTAACATTTAATTGAAAATTATAGCTCAAAAGAATGGGGAGGAAATGCAGACTGGTAGTCAAGAGACTAGGTGCTAGAGCTGGCTTCTCCTTTTCTAGGTGGTATGTGATTTTGTAAAAATTATTTGCCCTCACTGGGTTTCAATTTCCTTAATTTAAAATTATAAGGTTAATAA
>NW_012150530.1:541640-544849 GCF_000956105.1 Propithecus coquereli | reverse complement strand
TCCAGGTTTATATAAGAAGATCATGTCAAAGAAATTTATATTATATATCAGCTACTGAAACATTTTATTTTTCAGAAAAAAAGGTACAAATATAATGATTTAGAAGGCTGGCAACCAGGATTTAGAAATCCTACTAATGTCTTTGAAATGTTACACCACTCTTGTTTAGACTAAGAGAGCCTTGTGAACTGCTTTGCAGTCTAATCAAGTAGATTAAGCTCTATGAATCATTTGGTTGGGATTTTCTACTGATAGCTGGCAGTCTTTTGTGATTAAAAAAAAATCAAGTTCAGAAGCTTTTGCAGGGCAATCTGTTTAGTTTTACCAGGCTCTCTCTCTCTACCAAATGATTAGAAATATCGCATCTGATTTCCTCTCTTGTCGAGAGAGAGATTATTTAATGATAATATACAGATTTGGATTTTGGATTGCATTTCAGGCAATCAGAGATGTTACTAAAGATTTTATTTTATGTGAAGGTACATATGTAGTTTTTGTTTATACATCTTATCCCTATGAAGCATTAATATAATTTTTAATTTCAAATTTATGAGAAAATTATGGAGAATTATGGGAATGAGTATTTTTAATTGATTATAATTACCTTTTACAAAGAACTCTGAAAATATAAGTTGGATTTACTTGATAACTTTTATTTAACTGTTAAGCTCTTTGAATTTAGGACTAGAGCCTTCTAACTTTTTGTGTAAAGACTTTTCTAAGTCTGTTTGCTATTTATTAATCTTATATGATTCCTAACAATACATTCAGAATCATACTCTTAAAACATCACCTTGGCAACATGCATGCAATTTTGTTTCCTATGCTGGCCTGAAATTACTAATGAAAGCCTCAATGTCATAAGGCAATGAGAATTGCCCATAAGTTGCAGTGATTAGTCAACTGTGTAATGAAATCTTGTTTGTTTGCTTTATTTTGTATAGAATTTATTGAATCTCAACACATTTTCAACTGCTTAGTAATATTGTCACCAGCCTCCAAAGTGGAGGTTTTTCCACACTCTTGGTGATTGTCAGAAAAAGAATTTTGGGATGCAGCGTGTAAGCCAAGCAAGCAAAAGCTTTTTACTGAAAACAAAAGTACATTCTCAGGATAGAGAGTGAGCAGGCTCAAAAAAGAGCAGCTGTGCTGGGAGGAAACCGTTTTAGATCTTTTGTAGTTTTACTAATTGAGGGAGGAATATTCAAGAGCAAAGGGTTGACTTTTACTAAGAATTTAGGTAGTAATTCCTAGAATTGGGTTCCATCCCATTTTCATACTTTATATGGTTGTCTTGGAACTCTCATGGTGATTTGTAAGGGTGGGGAAATTTTAAAACCACAATATAAATGATATTATAATTACCCAAAGTTCATGTACGATGACAGAGATAGCTGACAAGCTAGTTGAAGCCACTCTTGTCTGTGGTTATCAGCCCCTCTAGTTAGCTTTTTCTTAAGGATTGTTTACTTTAACACTTGCACCCAATCTGCAAGTCCTGGCATTGGGTCTCAGCCCTGTCTCTTAGTCTGTTACTCTAACGATATTGCTTATTTGACCACCTCTCCTAAACTTCTTGTGTCATTTTATTAACCATTACTGAACTTTGTTTCATTTTGTATATACCTAGTAAGGCAGTGCCAAAGTAATTGGCATCAGATCAGTGAATAGGCTTCCTTCCACCAGATTACAACAGGATAATATATCATGGAGTACTATTCAGCCACAAAAAACAATGGTAATATGGCACCTCTTGTATTATCCTACTAAGTGAGGTATCCCAAGAATGGAAAAATAAGCACCACATGTATTCGCCATCAAATTGATTTTAACTGATCAACACCTAAGTACACATATAGGAATAACATTCATCAGGTGTTGGGCAGATGGGAAGGGGACAAGAGGAGATGGGTATATACATACATAATGAGTGCGATGTGCACCATCTGGGGGATGGACATGGTTGAAGCTCTGACTCAGATGGGGCAAGGGAAATATATGAAACCTAAACATTGATACCCCCATAATATGCTGAAATAAAAAAGAAAAAAAAACCAGGATAATAACACTACTAAAAGAGAAGGAATCAAAGATTATAAGAATTTATTAATAGAAACTGCATTGATCATATTTCTTTACACAATTTTTAAAAGTTCTTAAGACTATACCCAAAAACAAATACATGCTTGGTAGTGAAAAATAAATAAATGAATACATAAATAAAATGATTATAGAGTAAAATGTGTAAGTCCCCTTTGATGTGTCCATCTGGAGTGTTTTTTAATATCAACAACCAATTCTCTGATTCTCTGGATACCAACTCAGTTTTTAACAATTCAATTCATTTCTGACACCAACCATTTGGAGTTAGCCCAGGCCACATAGCTTAAGGGCTGAGTCCCACAAGACTGCCTCCACTTTAGACATCAATTGCAAGTGTGGGGCCCCCCATACTTCTGACTGCCTAGTTATAAGTTGAAGTTATAAATTGAGGGTTCCTAAAACCCTCTCCTAAAGTTTGATAATTTGTCAGCAGGGTTCACAGAAGTCAGAAAGGCACTTTACTTACATTTACTGTTTTTTTATAAAGGATGCAACTCAGGAACAGCCAAATGTAAGAGCTACATAGGGCCAGGTATGAGGTGAGAAGTGGGGTGTGCACAGAGCTTCCATGCTATCTGTAAACGCCACCCTCCCAGTACCTTGATGTGGTCACCAATCTGGGAACTCAAAAAATCTAATTCAAGAGATATTTTTACAGCTTAACCTCTATCTCATTCTCCTTTTCCCAGAAGTGGGTGAGTGGAATGAAAATACTAACCCTCTAATCACTTGGTCTTAATGGTGACCAGCCCCATCTGAGGCTATCTAGGGGCCCTCTCTAATTGAGCAACTTAGCATACTCTCAGGTATGATTATACAGAGCCCACTGTCAATAACAGTAGACAGCCCATCTTGCAGGAAATTTCAGGAGGTTGAGCTGGATGTTAGAACCATAAAGACAAAATATACTTGTTCTTAAGCTACACTATCCTATTCCTACTTTTAATAGTCTGATTTGTATCTTTCCCAACTTTTTTGTCTGTACTCAGGGCCAGACTTAATTAGAATCATGGAAAAAAAGTAAGGTATCATATACCATGAATATGAACCTAAGCAACAAAATTCAAATATGCATCACAAATATGTAAATTGAGATATGTGTGTGT
>NW_012150530.1:537173-539560 GCF_000956105.1 Propithecus coquereli | reverse complement strand
CTTTCAAGAATATTATGGGGATAAAAATGTTTTGGTTATAAAAATTGCTGTAGTATTGCTTGAGTCAAAGTGTGCCCATTCGCCGGATAGTGTGCATTATAACTGTTAGGTGTGAATTTACCCATCCCCATCACCCCCTCCCACCTGCTTGATTTCTGATGAATGTTATTTCTATTTGTGTGCATAAGTGTAGATCAATTAGTTCCGATTTAATGGTGAGTACATATGGTGTTTGCTTTTCCATTCTGAAGATACTTCACTTAGAACAATGGGTTCCAGGGCCATCCAGGTTAATATAAGAGGTATTAGTTTTCCATTTTTTTAAGGCTGAGTAGTACTCCATGGTATCCATTTTATTAATCCACTCATGTATCAATGGACACTGGGTTGTTTCCCCATCTTTACAATTGTGAATTGCGCTGCTATAAACATTCGAATGCAGATCTCTTTTTTAATAGAATGTGTTTTGTTCCTATGGGTAAATACATGGTAGTGGGATTGCTGGTTCAAACGGTACTTATACTTTTAGTTCTTTGAAGTATCTTCATACGACTTTCCATAGAGCTTGTACTAGTTTGCAGTCCCACCAGCGGTATGTAAGTGTTCCTATCTCTCCACATTTACACCAACATTTGTTGTTTGGGGACTTTTTGATAAAAGCCATTCTCAGTGGAGTTAAGTGATATCACATTGTCGGTTTTGATCTGCATTTCCCTGATGATTAGAGATGTTGAACATTTTTTCATATGTTTATTTGCCATTAGTCTATCTTCTTTTGAAGGTTACTGTTCATGTATTTTGCCCTCTTTTTAAGGGGGTTGTTTGATTTTTCCTTGCTGATTTTCCCGAGTTCTTTATAGTTTCTAGTAATCAGCCCTTTATTGGATGTCTAGCATGCAAATATTTTCTCCCATTCTGTAGGTTGTCTAGTCACTGTAATTATAGTTTCCTTGGCTGTGCAGAAGTTTTTTAATTTGATCAGGTCCCATTTATTTATTTTTGTTGTTGCTGCGATTGCTTTTGGAGTCTTCATAAATTCTTTGCCTAGACCAATGTCTATAAGAATTTTTCCAACATTTTCTTCTGGAATTCTTATGGATTCGTGCTTTACATTGAATTCTGTCATCCATTATGAGTAGATTTTTGCGATTGGTGAGAGGTGCAGATCCTATTTCAGTCTTCTACGTATGGCTATCCAATTTTTCCAACACCACTTATTGAATAGGGATTCTTTTCCCCAGTGTATGTTTTTGTCTGTTTTGTCACAGATCAGATGGCAGTATTAGGATGGTCTTATGTCTGGGTCCTTTGTTCTAATCCATAGGTCTATGTCTTTTTTCTTGTGTCAGCACCGGGATGTTTTGATTACTATAGCCTTTCAGTATAGCTTGAAGGTGGTAAATTGATGCCTCCCAATTTGTTCTTTTTGCTTAAGGTTGCATTGACTATATAGGGTTTTCTTAGATTCCATGCAAGGCATAGAATTATTTTTTTCTAGATCTGTGAAAAATGATGTTATTTTAATAGGGATTATAGTGAATCTTTAGAGTACTTGGGTAGTATAGACATTTTAACAATATTTATTCTGAAGATTCATGAGCATGGTATATTTTTTCATCTGTTTACATCTTCTGTTATCTCTTTCCTTAGTTTTTCATAGTTCTTCTTAAAGAGGTCTTTCACCTCCTTAGTTAAATATATTCCTTGCTATTTTATTTTCTTTGTTGCTGTTGGGAAAGGTATTAAAGTTTTGATTTACTTCTCAGCTTGAGTGTTGTGGGTGTATATGATGCTACTGATTTGTGTACATTGATTTTTAACCTGAGACTTTGCTGTATTTATTTATCAATTCCAGTAGTCTCTTGGCAGAATCTTTGGAGTTTTCTAGATATAAGATCATATCGTCAGCAAACAGCTATAATTTGATCTCTTCTGTCCCATTTAGATACACTTAATTTCATTCTGTTGTCTGATTGCTTTGGCTAGGACTTCAAGCACTACGTTGAATAGAAGTGGTGATAGTGAACAACCTTTCGTGGTTACAATTCTAAGTAGGAATGCTTTCAATTTTTCCCTGTTCTGTATGATATTGGCTGTGGGTTTGTCATATATGGCTTTTATCTTTTGGAGGAAAGTCCCATCTATGTCTATTTTGGTAAGCATTCTTATCATAAAAGGATGCTGAATTTTGTCAAATGCTTTTTCTGCATCTATTGAGAGTAATATATGGTGTTTGCTTTTACTACTATTTATGTGGTGAATTACATTTATATTAATAGATTTGGGTATATTAAACCATCCCTGAATCTCTGAAATGAAACCATCTTGGTTTTGAGTTGCATTTGTTTTTAGTCCAATAATAGTCCCAGTATCATTTCCATTTATTT
>NW_012150530.1:535605-536218 GCF_000956105.1 Propithecus coquereli | reverse complement strand
CTGGACATGGGATATGGCTACTGTTATCATTGCCATGCCTGTCACTGGAAACCACTACCACCTCTTGCCACCATAATGGATCCCCTGTTGTCTGAATAAGAGGAAACTTAGGTCACTCGATCATGATATAGAGATGAGGGAGGCCTGGGGAGAATGTTCTTGTCTTTATCTGGGCTCTTTGCATTCTGCAGCCTGGAGTCAAACCTACCTGCTACTAAGACTCATAGAGCAGCTATGTTTCAGTATAGAAACAGGGTTTATGTTCAGGGTAACAACAACAACCAGAGGAATATTCACTGTTACATAGAAGAAATCAAAGAGATTTAAGAGTTAAGATTTGACTTTGTAAATTAATTTTTGAATATAAATACTCAATCTTGGATCATAAAAATATCAACTATAAGGAGGAATCTCAAAAATTAATTCAGCTACTTCTTTTTTTCTATGAAACAACTGATTATCAGAGTGGTTAAGTGATTTGTCTACTGAAAACTATCATACTGTTCATTAATTCATACATTTAGCAGATATTTACTGAATATCTAGTATGTATTACACACAATTCTTATTGCTAAGTAAATAATAAGTAAAAACAACTACTATAATATATTCC
>NW_012150530.1:522020-532755 GCF_000956105.1 Propithecus coquereli | reverse complement strand
CTTGGTGTTTGGTAAATTTAATTTCTCTAGATATAGCTCATCATCCTGTGTGCCATATTTATTCTTATGTGTTCCCATCTAATTTAATTGTATGACTGTTTTTCTCATGTGTCTTGTGTCTAGATTATGACATTCACCATCTACCAAGTCATCTCAGCTAGAACCTTGGAGTCAACTTTGTCATCTTCTTCCTTTTTATCTCCACAGGTCACAAAGTTCTGCAAATTTTAGTAATATATCTATCATCTCCTTTTTATTCCTCTCATTATTGCCATGTTTCAAGCTTTTATTTTCTAATCTGGCTTAACGTAAGATTGATAAACTAGAAATCCAAAAGTTATCTCTTTTGTTAACTCTCTTAATTTCAAACATATGCAAAAATTGTACCAGTTTGCAGTCCCACGAGACTTCAAGCTATACTACAAGGCTATAGTGACTAAAACAGCATGGTACTGATACAAAAACAGAGACATAGGCCAATGGTACAGAATTGAGAATGCACATATAAAATCATCCTCATGTAGCCATCTAATCTTTGACAAAGCAGACAAAAACATACACTGGGGAAAAGAATTCTTATTCAATAAATGGTGCTGGGAAAATTGGATAGCTGCATGTAGAAGACTGAGACAGGATACACACAAAAATCAACTCATGGTGGATAACGGACTTAAACCTAAGGCATAAAACTATAAGAATTCTAGAAGAAAATGTTTGAAAAACTCTTATAGACATTGGCCCAGGCAAAGAATTTATGAAGAAGACCCCAAAGGCAATCATAGCAACAACAAAAATAAATAAATGAGACCTGATCTTTGAGCTTATTTACTTTTTATTTACTGTCTGTATTCCCCCACACCATTTTTTGATAGTTGTAAATTTTCAGAGAATATGGCATTATATACAATTTAACTTCCTTTTAACCATCATTTAATTTTAGGTATATTTATTATTTGCTATAAATCCTTATGCTCATTTTTCTTCAGGCATTTTAGTTGTGTGAAGCCTGTTTACAGGGAAGGGATCATTCAAAATAAAATTCCCTGTTCACAATAGTTTGTAGCTTATATACATGAAAGTAAAGTTGGTTGTATATAAAATCTTTGGCTCATGTTTATTTTTATAAATATGTTTTTCTATCTTTATTGGTATGTTAAGGTGAGATAATCTAGTAACAATCTTTCTCTCTCTCTCTCTCTCTCTCTCTCTCTCTCTCTCTCTCTCTCTCTAAGTCGCTTAGACTTTCTGCCTGTTAGGAAAAAAGTCTCTTGTTAAAGTCTAATGGTTTTACAAGTGTGTGTTGTTTTTGCTCTTCTAGGTCAATTTTCCTTTCAATATGTTTTTTCGAATCTTCTTTTATTTTGGTAAAAAAATGTTTCTTAAATCATAGTTTATACTGTTTATTATATTTCATTGCTCTTATTTTATTTTTTCTTTCTCAATATCTATTAAATATTTTATATGTATATTTATTTATTTATTCATGTTTTAATTTCAGAATATTACAGAAGTACAAACACTTTGGTTACATATATTGCCTTTGCACTGCCCAAGTCAGAGCTACAAGCATGCCTACTCCAGACACTGTACCCTGTGTGCACTGTGTGCACTGTACCCATTAGGTGTGAATTTACCCAACACTTCCATGCCCTCCCACCTGCCTGACATCTGATGAATGTTACTTCCATATGTGGACGTAAATATTGATCATTAGTACCAATTTAGTGGTGAGTACATGTGTTGCATGTTTTTCCATTCTTGTGCTACTTCACTTCAAAGAATGGGCTCCAGCTCCATCCAGGATAATACAAGAGGTATTAACTCACCATTGTTTTTATGGTTGAATAGTACTCCATGATATACATATACCACATTTTGTTAATCCACTCATGTATCAATGGACACTTTAGGTTGTTTCCCCAACTTTTCAATTGTGTAAATTGAAAAGTTTTTTCAATTCTTTTCCTTTGGGTAAATATCCAATACTGGGATTGCTGTATCAAATGGTAGTTCTACTTTTAGTTCTCTGAGGTATCTCCATAATACTTTCCACAGAGGTTGTACTAATTTGTAGTCTCACCAGCAGTGTATGAGTGTTCCTATCTCTCTGCATTCATGCCAATGTTTGTTGTATGGAAACTTTTTGATAAACCCATTCTCACTGAAGTTAAGTGATATTTCGTTGTGGTTCTGATTTGCATTTTCCTGATGATTAGAGATGTTGAGTATTTTTTTATGTTTCTTGGCCATTTTTCTGTCTTCTTTTGAGAAGTTTCTGTTCATGTCCTTTGCCCACTTTTTGATGGGGTTGTTTGATTTTTTCTTGTTGATTTTCCTGAGTTCTATATAGATTCTAGTTATCAGCCCTTTATCGGATGTGTAGCATGCAAATATTTTCTCCCATTCTGTAGGCTGTCTGTTTGTTCTAATGATTGTTCTTTTGGCTGTGTAGAAGCTTTTTAATTCAATAAGGTCTTTATTTATTTATTTACTTATTTATTTTGCTGCTGTGATTTGTTTTTGAGTCTTCTTCATAAATTCTTTGCCTAGGCCTCGTCTATAAGAATTTTTCCAATGCTTTACTGTAGAATTCTTGTGGTTTCATGTTTTGGTTTTAAGTCTGTTATTCACCATGAGTTGATTTTTGTGAGAGGTGAAAGGTGCAGATCCTGATTCAGCCTTCTAAACGTGGCTATCCAATTTTCCAGCACCATTTATTGAATAGACATTCTTTTCTCCATGTGTGTTTTTGTCTGCTTTGTCAAAGATCTGATGGCAATATGAGGATGATTTTATGTCTGGGTTCTCAGTCCTGTTCCATTGGTCTATGTCTCTGTTCTTGTGTTTTTGCCATGATGTTTTGGTTACTTCTGCCTCAGAGTATAACTTGAGGTCCGGTTGATTGATGACTTTCAATTTGTTCTTTTTGCTTAAGATTGCTTTGGCTATACGGGTTCTTCTCTTGTTTTAATATGAATGATAGACTTATCTTTTTTAGATCTGTGAGAAATGATGTTGTTATTTTAATAGGGATTGCAATGAATCTGTAGATCACTTCAGGTAGTATAGACATTTTCACAGTATTGATTCTGCTGATCCATGAGCCTGGTAGGGTTTTCCATCTGTTTATATCCTCTGTTATTTTAGCAGTTTTTCATACTTCTCCCTATATAGGTGTCAAAACCTCCTTATTTAAATGTATTCTTAAATATTTAATTTTATTTGATGCTATTGTAAAAGGTATTGATTCCCAGCTTGACTGTTAATTGGTGTATATGAAAGTGACTTATTTGTGTGCATTGATTTTGTATTCTGAGACTTTGCTGAATTCATTTATCAATTCCAGGAGTCTCTTTGTTGAATCTTTGGGGTTTTCTAGATATAATATCATATCATCAACAAAGAGCAATAGTTTGATCTCCTCCACCCCCATTTGCATACCCTTGATTCCTTTCTCTTGTCTGATTGTTCTGGCAAGTACTTCCATAACTATGTTGAATAGAAGTGGAGATAGTGGGCAACCTTTTCTGGTTCCAGTTCTAAGTGGGAATGTTTCAATTTTTCCCTGTTCAATATGATGTTGGCTGTGGGTTTGTCATATATGACTTTAATAATTTTGAGTTACGACCCATCTATGCCTATTTTGTTAAGCATTATCATAAAATGTTTTTTATGCATCTATTGAGAGGATCATATGGTCTTTGCTCTTGCTTTTATTTATACGGTGAATTACATTTATAGATTTCCACATGTTGAACCACACTTGCATCTTTGGGATGAAGCCCACCTGGTCATGCTGAATTATTTTTTTCATGTACAGTTGAATTTGGTTTGCTTAGATTTTATCGAGAATGTTTGCATTGATATTCATAACTGATACTGGTCTGTAGTTTTCTTTTTTGTTGTGTCCTTTTCTAGCTTTTATATCTAGGTGATATTGGCTTCATAGAATGAATTACAGAGGATTCCATCCTTCTTAATATTGTGTAATAATTTATATAGTATAGATACCAATTCTTCTTTGTAGGTCTGGTAAAATTCAAGTGTGAACCTGTTTGGTCTGGGACTTTCTTTTATTGGAAGATTTTTATTGCTGTTTCAATTTCAGTGCTTGATATTGGTGTTTTCAGAAATTTTATTCTTTCTGGTTGAGCTTAGAGAGGTGTGTGTTTCTAAGAATTTGTCCATTCCCTCCACATTTTCAAGTTTTGGGGTGTAGAGATTTTTATATTATTCAAAGGTGATATTCTATATTTCTATGACGTGAGTTGTGACCTCTCCTTTTTAATTTCTAATTGAGCTTATTAAAGTCCTTTCCTTTTTGCTTTTGGTCAGTCTAACAAAAAGCCTTTTGATTTTGGTTATCTTTTCAAAGAACCAACTTTTTGTTTGATCTTCTGTATAGGTATTTTGTTCTCCATTTCATTTAATTCTGTTCTGATCTTGGTTATTTCTTTTCTTCTACTATGTAGAGGATTGGTTTGCTCTTCCTTTTCTAGTTCCTTTGATGATTCATTAGTTTGTTGATTTGTGATTTTTCTGTCTTTTGGATTTGGGCATTCAAGTCTGAGTTTTCTTCTCAGGACTGCTTTTGCTGTATCCCACAGCAAATGATAATGTGTGTCCCCATTATCATTTCATTCGAAGAATCTTATGATTTCCATCTGAATCTCCTTGACCCAACAATCATTCAGCAACAGGTTGTTTAATTTCCATGACTTTGTGTAGAGATGACTGTTTCCGTTGGAATTAGTTTCTAATTTTATTACACTGTGGTCTTAGAAGATACATGGCATGATTTCTATTTTTTTAAAATTTGTTGAGATATGTTTTATGGCCTAGGATGTGATTAATTTTAGAGAAGCTTCCATGAACAGACAAGAGGAACGTATATTCAGTGTTATTTGAGTGGAGTGTTCTGTAGATGTCTGTTAGGCCCATTTGTTCTAGAGTGCATTGTATCTTTGCTTATTTTCTGTTTGGGGAATCTTTCTAGTTCTGTCAGTGGGGTTTTGAAGTCTCCAGGTATTATGGCATTGCTATTTATCATTTTGTTTAGATCAAGCAGGATTTGCTTTATGTATCTGGGCACTACTGTGTTGGGTACATAAATATTTAGGATTGTTAAGTTCTTCTTTTTGAATTTTTCCCTCCACCACTAAAATATGACCATCTTTGCCTTTCCTAACTTTTTTACTTTAAAGTTTATGCTGCCTGATATAAGAATGGCCACACCATCTTTCTTTTGGTTGCCTTTAGCCTGCAAAATTTTTTTCCATCCCTTCACTTTGAGTCTGAATGAGTCCTTGTGGGTATGATGCATTTCCTGGAGACAGCAGATGCTCCCCCCCCCTTTTTTTTTTCCAGCCAGCCTATGTCTCTTCAATGTGCAATTGAAGCCATTCACAGTTATTGAGAGAATTGATGTCTAGGATGGATTTCTTTTCATCCTTTTGGGTGGACTCTTATTGTTTTGTTTCACCTCTTGAGCCATTATGGGTTCTAGAATTTAGCTTTTTGGTGATTTTTACACTGGTGTGTGTCCATTGTACTTGTCAGTGTATAATGCAGGTCTGAGTTCTTCCTGCAGGGCAAGGAAGAATTTGCAGTTCTTCCTGCAAATTCCATCAGCAATTGCTTGTCTGGAAAAGTCTTCATTTCTCCCTCATATAAGAAGCTTAGGGCCGGGCACGGTGGCTCACGCTTGTAATCCCAGCTCTCTGGGAGGCCGAGGTGGGCGGATTGTTTGAGCTCAGGAATTCGAAACCAGCCTGAGCAAGAGCGAGACCCCATCTATACTAAAAATAGAAAGAAATTCATTGGACAACTAAAAATACATAGAAAAAATTAGCTGGGCATGGTGGCGCATGCCTGTAGTCCCAGCTACTCGGGAGGCTGAGGCAGAAGGATTGCTTGAGCCCAGGAGTTTGAGGTTGCTGTGAGCTAGGATGATGCCATGGCACTCTAGCCCGGCAACACAGTGAGACTCTGTCTCAAAAAAAAAAAAAAAAAAAAAAGAAGCTTAGTTTTGCAGGATAAAGGATTATAGGCTGGCCATTATTCTGTTTCAGAAGACTGAGGATGGTTCCTGAAGCCCTTTTGACTTGGAAGGATTCAGTTGAGAAGTCTGCTGTTAGTCTGATAGGTTTTTCTTTGTAGGTAACCTATTGTTTTGGCCTTACTGCTCAAAGGAGTGCTTCTTTCTTGTTTACTTTGGCCAGCCTAATAACTATGTAATATGCTGATTGTCTTATCATGTTGAATCTCCCACAAGTTCTGTGTGCTTTTTGTACCTGGATATCTAGATTTCTGGGTAGGCCAGATAAATTATCCTCATTTATTCTTTTCAATAGATTTTCCAGCCGTTGTGTATTTTCTTGTTCACACTTCGGTATGCCTATGACTCTTATGTTTGGCCTCTTTACATAATCCCACATTTCTTGCATGCTTTGTTTATGCCTCTTGTTTCTTTATTCTTTCTCTTCAACTGATTTGTTTAGCTCATAGGTGTTATCTTCAAGGTCTGAGATTCTTTCTTCTGCATAATCCAACCTATTAAGGCTTTCCACTGTGTTTCGTAATTTCTTCAATGCATCTTTCATTTCCAGAATTTGTTTGATTTTTCCCTAATACTTTCATTTCTTTAGAGAATTTTTCATTCATTTTCTGCATTATTTTTGTGGCTTCTTTGTGTTGGGTTTCTGTTTTCTCTTGAATTTCATTGAGCTTTCTTACAATCCAAAATTCTTCATCTTTCACTTTAACTATTTCATTTAAGTTGATATCCGTTGCTGAGAAGCTAATGATTTCTTTTGGGGGTGATTTTTCACTTTGATTTTTCATGTTCTGAGTTCTTTCACTGATACTTTCTCATCTGGCTTCTTGGTCAAGAGCTGGGGATGCTAGGGCTGGTTTACGACCTTGTCTCCAAGTCCCCAAGGATTGTTCCTTGACAGTGCTGTGGAGAGGAGCACTGGTCCTGAATTGCCTTGGGAGTGTTTTAGCAAGTTTGATGAACCTCTTGAGTTACTTCTGACCTGTTGTCTTCACGTCTTCCCAATGGGGTATAGTGAGTTTGGTCCACCAGCTTCAGCTCCAAGCTGGTGGATTGTATTTGTGATTAGGAATCCACCACTCCCTAATACCTTGAGATGGAAGGCACTATTTTAGCTATGGAGTTGTTCCCACTATTGTTGATTGTAGTTTGTATGAAGAAGCTAGTTGCTGAGGAAATCTATTGTGCCCATTGTAGGCTCTTGTCCCCCAGGTGGGGTATACAAATGACCCAAGCTTTGGGAAAGACCTTGCTGCTCCCAGGGGTTGCTTGGACCCTGTTTTCCACTAAGGTGGAGGGAGGAGCAAGATGGATTGTAGATGGAGTGTGAGAGAGCTTGGGTGTGGGCTTCTATGAGGCTCAGAGGTTGCTTATCTGGGTGCTAGGTGGAGCCACTGACATGGAGTCCAGTGCTATCTCTCCAAGCTTGGAGCGCTGCTCCTGAATGGAGGGGCTCACCAGTGTGATTGCTGCGGCCTCTCGCCAGGTTTTTCCATCTCTGCCCACAAAACTGGGAACTTTCCCTCCAATCTATCCAGTTTTTTTTTTTTTTTCTCTGCCCACGATAGGTTCTTGAGCCTCCCCATGGTTCATGTGTCTGGCCCGCTGGCGTGCGCCTCTGCGTGTTGCTGGCAGATAGGGGAATCCCCAATTGTGCACCCCTTTTCTGCCATCAGACACCAAGGAGAAGCAGGTGGGCCTCTCTATTCCTAAAACTCTCCTATGGGGGAACACTCCCACCAAGGGAATAATGGCAGCTCTAGGAACTCTTGGCTCAAGCTGAACACCTTATTAAAATGAGTGGGGTGAGGGCAGCTGCTCTGATTCAGTCTGGGGCACTTGAGGCATTTGGTTGCCATGGGAGCCAGTACTTATGCAAATTGAGTCACAATGGCTGAGCAAACTCCAATATGGTGGTTCTGGGGGCAGGGGAGAGGTGGATGGGGTTCACCCACAGAACCCTGCTCTGTACTCCTCCACACCCGCCTGATGGGCACAGGCTCTCACTTGCCACTCGACCGTGGAACTAGGATCTCTCCTCCTCACCTCCCCGCCCTGAGTTTCACAATCTGATGTTGCTCTGCCAAATGGGGGGTGGAAATGTGCCCTGGCACTGAAAGCAGGTCATTCAGCAGAGAGATCTGTAACAGCTGCTATGGTTTGGGGAAGGGGCTATGGACTTCCTGCACCACTCTTCCCCACCCTCCTCTCCAAGCTGCCACCATGGTTGCCTTATCACCCTTCTCTCCAAGTGGCAGCAATGGTTATTCTGACTGAGGCAGGCTTGTCTGGGAATGTGCTCTGGGAGTGCATCAGCATTGCCCAAGGCAGGCTCAGCTGGGAGTGCACTCTCAATGTGGGAAGTCAAGTCACTCAGCACAAGGCACTTAGGTGGTTGCTATGGGGTGGGTGTGGCCACATGGCTACAAGTGGCTGTAGCCAAATTTACTTCCTGGGATGCCAGGAGTAGAGGAGGTGCAGAGGTGGAGGCATCCAGATGCAGGGATGCTGACTCTCTGTTCTCTTGTGTCACTCGCCCATGGGATGAGAGCACTGTGTTCCATGGCTGGCCTGAGGCACCCAGGTGGGAGAAGGAAAAAAAAAAACTTACACTTTCCCTGGGCTACTGAACTCCCTGTAATTAGTTCCCACTGATTACTCCGATATATCTCTCTTTCAGCTGCTCATTTCTTCCTGATGGTGTTCCTGGACTCCACTGGTGTCTATCTCCAGGGTCAAGTTCTGAGCAGTAATCACTCTCCACTCTCCTCAGTCCAATCCTCAACTCTTCTGCCAGGATGGTCCAACAAGCTTTCTCTCTAGTTGACATTGTCCTCTTTATCCTCCATCTATTCTTTTCTTTTTGATTAAAACAATTTTCTTTTCTCTATTTTCTACTTCTTTTAACAGGAAGAATAAAACTTCTAATTATTTTCTATTTCTGATAATTACTTTTCTTTTCTTCTAATTATTTCCTAAATTATGTAATATCTCTTTCACAATTCTGTCTTCTCTAATCACATCATATATGAATTTTTCTAATTTGAAAGTTTGTTGTTCTTTCATTATTCTATAATTTTATTAATTTATTTTACATTGTTTTGAAATATTAAATCAGTCATTTCCTTTTTTGTTTGATAGACAGTAGCTTCTTTCTGGTAGATAAGGTATGCTGTACTTTATTCTGTATAATATATTCACATAGTCTTTACTACAAAATCCTTTCTGCTACTTATGTGCAAATGAAATGAGTCCTCCTATACTCTTTTTTTTTATTTCAATAGATTTAGGGGTTACAAGTGTTTTTGGTTACATGGATAAATTGTATAGTGGTGAAGTCATGGCCTTAGTGTATCTATCACCCGAATAATGTACATTGTACCTAATAGAAAATTTTTGATCCCTCACCACTCCCCACTCTCCCCACTTCTAAGTCTTCAAAGTCCTTTATAACACTCTGTATGATCATGTATACCCATAGTTTAGCTCCCACTTATAAGTGAATATATGCCGTATTTGTTTTTCCATTCCTGAAATACTTCACATAGGAAAATGTCCTCCTGTTCTATCCAAGATGCTGCAAAAGACATTATTTCATTCTTTTTTATGATCGAGAAGTATTCCGTGGTGTGTGCGTGTGAGTGTGCGTGTGGTGTGTATGTGTGTATCACATTTTCTTTATCCACTCATCAGTTGATGGGTACTTGAGTTGATTCCATATATTTGCAGTTGTGAATTGTGCTGCAATAAACATATGAGTGTATGTATATTTTTTGACATAATGTCTTTGTTTCCTTTGGGTAGGTACCAGTTGTGGGATTGCTGGATCAAATGGTAGGTCTACTTTTAGTTCTTTGAATAATCTCCATGTTGTTTTCCATAGAGGTTGTATTAATTTACATCCCCACCAAAAGTGTATAAGTGTTCCCTTTTCACTACATGCATGCTAACATCTATTGGTTTTTACATTTTAGTAATGGCCATTCTGATAGGGGTAAGGTGCTATTTCATTGTGGTTTTAATTTGCATTTCCATGATGATTAGTGATGTTGAGCATTATTTCTTATGTTTGTTGGCCATTTGTAACTCTTCTTTTGAAAAATATCTATTCATACCTTTTGCCTATTTTTTAATGGGGTTCTTTGGTTTTTTCTTTCTAATTTGATGATTTTCTTGTTGATTTTGGATATTAGCTCTTTGTCGAATGTGTAGATTGTGAATATTTTCTCCCATTCTGTAGGTAGTCTATTTACTTTGTTGATTATTTCTTTTGCTGGGCAGAAGCTTTTTAGTTTAATTAAGTCCCATTTATTTATTTTTGGCTTTGTTGTGTTAACTTTTCGGACCATAGTTATAAATTTTTTGCCTAGGCCAATGTGCAGAGGCCTTTTTGCTAAATTTTCTTCTAGCATTTTTATATCTTTAAATCTATCTTGAATTAATTTTTCTGTATGGTGAGAAATAGAAATTCAGTTTCATTCTTTTGCATGTGGCTCTCCAATTTTACTAGCACCATTTATTGAATAGGACATCCTTCCCCAAGTGCATGTTTTTGTCTGCTTTGTCGATAATCAATTGGTTGTAGGTATATTGTTTTATTTCTGGGTTCTCTATTCTGTTCCATTGATCTGTGTGTCAACTTTTATTCCAGTACCATGCTGTTTTGGTTACTATTGCCTT
>NW_012150530.1:519356-521353 GCF_000956105.1 Propithecus coquereli | reverse complement strand
ATGCTTTTAATTCTTCCTCGTTCAGCATGATGTTGGCTGTGGGTTTGTCATATATGGCTTTCATTATTTTGAGGTATGTTCCTTTTGTGCCTAGTTTATTAAGGCTTTTTATCCTAAAGAGGTGCTGGATTTTATCAAAAAAAATTTTTTTTTGCATCTATTGAGATGGTCATGTGGGCTTTGTTTTTAATTCCCTTTATGTGGTGAATCACATTTATTTATTTGCATATTTTGAATTATCCTTGCATCTCTGGGATGAAACCCTGTTCCTTTGTGTTTGTCACAGTCCAAGCAGGTCGTGGGAATGTTCTTGTGAGACCCAGTTACAAGGAGACTGAGGGGTTGTCTTCCCTGCCTGGAGAGAGTCACCCAGTGTGTACATAAGCAATATGGCACCCATTGCTTCAGTTCAGATCTGTGGTGGGGAAAGTGACCCTGTGCAGGCCCACAACCTGGTTCTCTGCTACCAAGAACCTTTCTGTTGGCCAATGGCAGCAGTGCCTAGGTTTGTCAGAGTGAAAACGTTTTCTGACAGATCAGGAACTGGCAGACTGCCACAGATGTGAAGGGGAGAAAAGTAAATACTCCCCCCTACCCTCTCCTCTGAACTTCAAATCTCTCAGAAATCAGTCTCTACCAAAGTGTCATTCCTTCTTGTTCTGCTCCACAACTTTTTCCTGTGACATCTCTGATAAGGGTAAGTTCTGGTTCCTTTCTCTCAAAATTTTACCTATGCTATGCTTTTTCACCTGAAACTTTTTCTTCTTTTTGGGAGGATCTGGTGACCAGTGCCTCTAGTTAGCCATCTTGCCCCCTTCCCTAGTCTTTCTATACTTTTAAAGAAGAGGATAGGTCAAGATAACCTTCCTAACCTTATGACTCTAGAACTTTATTATTCTCACAGATATTTAACATATATAGTCATGTATTTTTGAACTGTCGTTTTTCTTTCCCTTTCTCAGCTTTATCTGAACCCTCTCAATTTAGCTTCCATATCCTACAGCTTTTTTTAATGTAGGACTGTTCTGAAAAGGATATCTGATTAGTGGATTTCAAAGGTTTATACGGCTCAATGTTTTTCCACAACAGCATTTAGAGAGGTTTCCTTATGAAACCTGTCAGAGTGTGACAAACTCTGAATCAGCTTTTACTGTTATACTCTGATTACCTGGCCAAGTTTGTAAGGGGTATCATTTATCTGTAGGTGACCTGAAAGTTTCTAGGCTCTCAAATCTATACAAAGTCCCTTTGCCATTCCCCTGCTTCTTTTCTCATAGCTGATGACATCATGTAGATCTTGTTTTGTATTTTGTTTTTTTTTTGGATTTGGTTTTGGTTTTGTCTGTGTGTGTGATTTCCTAACAGCTTTATTGACATATAATTCATGTACCATAAAATTTACCTTCTTAAAATGGACAAATCAGTAGTTTTTAGGATATTCATAGAGTTGTAAAATCATAATGATCTAATATTAGACAATTTTCATCATCCCAAAAAGAAATCTGTTAGCAGTCACTCGACATGATCCCTTTCCAATAATTTCTAGAAACCACTCGACATGATCCCTTTCCAATAATTTCTAGAAACCACTAATGTACTATATGCCTCCATAGATTTTCCTATTCTGGGCATTTCAAAAAAAATGGAATTATAAAATATGTTTTTATAACTCACTTCTTTCACATAGCATCACGTTTCAAGGCCCATCCATATTGTATCATTTTATATTGCTGAGTAATATTTTATTATATGGACATGCCATACTTTGTTCATTTATCAGTTAATATATGAGTTGTTTTAGCCAGGTCATCCATTTACTTTCTAATATATCCATGGAGAATGTTATTGCTTTTCGCTTTCTATAATTTCACTAATCCAAAACCACCTTCAGCCGTCTATCCTCACTGAACCCTTAGTCACCCAATTGAATTTGATTTTACCTAAACGAGACAATTTTGCATCTATTTAAATATGCACATTTAGAGAAAAGTATAAGT
>NW_012150530.1:517641-518904 GCF_000956105.1 Propithecus coquereli | reverse complement strand
CACTTTTCCAAAACCTCACATATAAAATGACAGGGCTTATAGAAAAATTAAAGGTGGGCAAAGCCACTCAGCATATGTAAAACTTTGCAATTGAAGCATAAAACAAATAAATAAAATTGAATTCTTTATAAATATACTGTTGCAGCTTAAAAGATATATGAAACTACTAAGTATAAATTGTATAGCACATATAGAACTTTATTCACCAAAAAAAGTAAACATTATTTTTGGAATGAAGGCTAAGGAAGATTTGAGTTAAGCTGCCCTGTTATGGAGATAAAATTTTCAAGCCGTATTAGTTTCCTAGGGATGCTCTAAGAAATTACCACAAATTGGGTGGCTTAATACAATGGGCATTTATTCTATCAAAGTTCTGGCCGTAAGAATAAAATCAAGGTATTGTGTAAGCAGAACAACAATCCCTCCAAGAGGCTGTAGGAAAAATTCTGTTCCTTGATTCTTTCACCGTCTGGTAGCTATCAGCAATCCTTGGTTAGTGGCTGCACCACTCCAATCTCTGCTTTCATTTTCACATGGATTTGTCCTTTGTGTATCTTCTCCTCTTTTTTTGCTTGTCTCAAATCTCTTTCTACTTTTCTGTTATAGGGACACGTATGATTGGATTTAGGGCCTATCCAGACAATCCAGCATGATAACTTCTTTGCGAAATTCTTAACTTAATTACATCTGCTAAGACCCTTTTTTCCAAAATAGACCAATATTCACAGATTCTGGGAATTAGTATGTGGACATATATTTTTAGAATCACCATACCACCATTCCACTCAGTATACAAGTATGGCAGCAAACTGTGTAATAATCACTTCCAAGTCGAAGAGTTATCCAACTTGAGCCAAAAAGTGGATTGTGGGGTCAATTGACATCTCGTATAGTATTATATTCTCTTATGGATTGTTGCATTCAACAGTTATTTGGTGGAACAAAGAGACAAAATGCTAGGAAATATCATGTATAAACCAATGCAATTTCCGTTCCACATTGACATCATTCCCCTCTTTACCAGTCTTATTTAACTAATCCATTTTACAGAAAATACACCTTGTAGTAGAAAGACTATATTTCGGATCAAGCCATAAATGAAATAAATAAGCTGAACACTATGCTCTGGTTCTAACATTTTAATTTCCTCTCATTATTAGAATTTTTAGAAAAGCAATATTATGTTTTAGTTATTTAGAAAAACTGACAGAATTAAATTTTACAAATCATTTTACTGGGATTTGAGGTGAGTACATAAATGGG
>NW_012150530.1:513550-514776 GCF_000956105.1 Propithecus coquereli | reverse complement strand
TGTTCTAATTTAATAATTTCATAGTGAGTACATGTGGTATTTGTTTTTCCATTTTTGTGATACTTCGCTTAGAAGAATGGTCTCCAGTTCCAGGCAGGTTGTTACCAAAGGTTCACCATTTTTTATGGCTGGGTAGTACACCATGGTATACATATGCCACATTTTATTAATCCACTCATCTATTGATGGGTGCTTGGTTGTTTCCACACTATTGTGATTGCGAATTGTGCTGCAATAAACATTCCGATGTATATGTCTTTTTGATAAAATGATTTTTTTCCTTTGGGTAAATACCCAATAGTGGGATTGCTGGATCAAATAGTAGGTCTACTTTTAGTTCTTTGAAGTATCTCCATAATACTTTCCATAGAGGTTGTACTAGTTTGCAGTCCCACCAACAGTATATAAGTGTTCCTTTCTTTCTATGCCATGCCAGCATCTGTTGTTTTGGGACTTTTTCATAAAAACCATTCTCACTGAAGTTAGGTGATATCTCACTGTGGTTTTGATTTGCATTTTTTTGTGTTTTTTGGTCATGATTCTATCTTCTTTTTTTTCTTTTTTTAATTTCAGCATATAACAGGGATACAAATGTTTAGGTTAATTTATCTTCTTTTGAAAAAGTTCTATTAATGTCTTTTGCCCACTTTTTTATGGGGTTGTTTGATTTTTTCTTGCTGATTTCTTTGAGTTCTTTATAGATTTTGTTTATCAGCCCTTTATTGGATGTATAGTATGTAAATATTTTCTTCCATTCTGTAAGTTGTCTTTTCACTCTATTGATTATTTCCTTGGCTGTAAAGAAACTTTTTAGTTTAATCAAGTCCCATTTGTTAATTTTTGTTGTTTCTGTGAGTGTCTTTGGCATTTTCTTCATAAATTCTTTGTCTAAGCTGATATCTAAAAGAGTTTTCCAACATTTTCTTCTGGAATTCTTATAATTTCATATCTTAGGTTTAAGTCTGTTATCCATCATGAATTAACTTTTGTGAGTGGTGAAAGGTGCAGATCCTGTTTCAATCTTCCACAGGTGGCTATTCAATTTTCCCAGCACCATTTATCAAATTCATTTATAGTTTTAAATATAAGACACATGAATATGTGGGCCTGCATTTGTACTCATGTCCTGAGTCCTGGGTCCTGTCATTATCAAACTAACATAACAAAATATAGTATTTTCATGGTGAATTTTTTATATTATAAAAATGCTACTCATTGTAGAAAAT
>NW_012150530.1:511097-513275 GCF_000956105.1 Propithecus coquereli | reverse complement strand
TTTTAAAATATTGTCCTTTAGTATTGTTTTCTATTTATGAAAGCAAAATATTCACTTGAAAAAAATGTACACACTAAATATATTAAAAATTATGTAAAATGTTTACAAATCATGAATAATAACTCTGTATTTTTGGTATATTTCTAAATTACTATTCTTATGTATGTATATGCATTTGTTTACTGAATCTTTCATAATTAATGAAGGAACATCATTGGCCCTGAGATTAAAGAGGAAATGAAAGGGGGATAAATGACAGGTAATACTGAATTTTGAGTGATTCATTATTATTTCTCAATTAAAATCAAAGAAACACAATGGACCAGCTAATTTAATATGAGTTTTAATTATCAAGAAAAGCATTAATTAACTTTGTTGGCTATTAAAATGACTTTTATGTTGTTGTTAGTTGGTGATAACTTTGCAAGAGGCAAATAAAACAAAACAAAACTTTGGTTTAACAATTTACTGATCCTGACAGTTCAACTATATAGTTTAGATATTATTAGCAGTTTTCTAAAGATAAAAACACCATTTCATATTTAAGTTTCTATTAACTGAGGAAAAAGATTCTGTCTTTACTCTTGAAGGATATGTGCTCAAGAGGTATTTCCTGGTATAGGAAAGAGCAACAGCTGAAGGTAATATTAAAAGGTTAAGCTTCACATTTTAGGCTGAAGAATTGATCAGGAATTGATTTTTGTATAGAATTGATTGTTGCATACTAATTTCTTATTGAAATAGAATAGAAAGTTCTGCTAATCCATTTGTATCAATTTCTTCATTATTAAATTGTAAACTACTAACCATCTTACAATTTTTTGGAGTACAGATTCAACATTGTTTTTCATATAAGATTTATTGGTGCCACTATTTCTGATCCCGTATGTATTTGAGTATCTCTTTCAATTTTCTGCGTGAATGGGAAATAAGTTGAATGGCATGCAATTTCTGATTTTTAACACCTTCTTCTAAAATTTGATCACATTACTTCATCATCTTCTGCAGATCAGATGTCTGAAACTGATCAATTATTTATTCCTTTTTCTATCTGGATGCTTCTCAGATTTTTTATTTATTTTCATAAATCAAAAATTTGCTAGGCTACATATGGTAGTCTCTTTTCATTGATTTTCATTTCTTAAAACATAGTAATAATTCAGATATACATTCTAAGTTCCCCATCATCTAAATAATTTTTTTGTGATTCATTTATGATATGGATGCTGTTTCAGTTCATCTCATTTCCTTCTTGGCAACATTTCCAAAGAAACATCTATTGTTGTATTGTTTTTCATGACTACTTGTCAATATCAATTATTTGCTCCTTAAATTTCTTTTTATATTTGCTTTTCTCTTCTGTATGTATTAATAAGAAGAGCTACTGACGCTGCCCTTCCACATCTCTTGTCTAGTTTTTACCATTAAAAGTTTTGCCCTTTATTTCTCCAAGTGAAGGCTTAATTTTGTATTTTTAGTTTTTTATCATTTATATTCCTTTGTCTTTGTTTGGTTTTTCACCTCTTCTTCTTTTTTTTCTCTATATTATTCTGCTCTCTTTTCATTTCTCTTAAATATCTATTTACAATGGAAAAGTTTTCTTAATATTGTTTTAATGCTTAGAAGATAGCATTTTTCAAGGGCCCATTTTTCTTTTCCATAGTCAGGATTATATTCCAATTCAGTGTACGTTAATGTATTTTTTATAATATAAACCATGTAGTTTGGTTGTTTCCCCTGTTACATCTTTTACTCATATTCTAACAAAATTTCCTCTATTTTAATTCTTTGCCAACCAAATTGATGTCCTTGCCCTCCTTTGTGAAAAATGATGTACTAACCAAATCATTTCCTCAAATCCAGTGCTTTCTGAAATCTTGTGCTTTCTGAACCACTGAACATGGACAATCATTTGAATGACTATATTCTCTATTCTTCCAAGAATGAGAGAAAATCGTGCACAATTAGTGTTATTGTAAATGCAAGGGAGATAAATTAATTTATTACAATAAATAAATGTCCTGGGAATTAAGTATTTAATTCTATCTAGAAACCCAGGTTGAAAAACTGAGTGAGTTGAAGTACAGAGTTTCTAATCCAGTGTGTAGTATCTAACAAGACTTTCTTCTGCTTGATAAATCTATGCTAAACCAAAATTTTCCACCCCATTGCTTATTG
>NW_012150530.1:508279-510522 GCF_000956105.1 Propithecus coquereli | reverse complement strand
AGTCAATGAATATATGCCGAATAAAAGAAATTGTGAGAGATGTGTATGTATTATTGTTGTTAGTGGGGATTAATGCGAAAGAAACTTATTTACTTTGATGCTCATTTTGTATCAGGCATTGCTCTCTTGTTAAATTTTTACAGTAATCCACTGAGATTCATACTATTATCAACATTTATTTGATATGTATCAAGGGAATGTTCCAGAGTTCCCGCATCTAGTAAGGAAAATGAACTGTAAAACCTTCTTGTATTACAGAACTCAACTCATTGACTACAAATGAAAGCCTGCTAGAATACTGAAGAATGTTTGAAGAACAAATAGGAGTCTGTTAATTAGATGGAATGGAACTGACATTTCAGGCAAAGAGAAGAGGGCATGCAATGGCAGAAATCTAACATACTAAGGAATTTTAATGTGATATTTTAAATAGTGTTAGACTTTTATTTTTATTTATTTGATATACTTTTTCCTATAATTGGGCATAATTTGGGTTTATTTTAGGTTAAATCATTGGAGAGAGGAATAATTAACAATTATGGCATTGGCCCTTGGGAAAATTAGCATTACCTAATAATTCTGACTTTAAGTATGGTTTCCATGTTTTAACTGAAGTAACAAGTAGATACTGCTAATGTGTATTATAGAATTTTATTGAGAATTAAAAAGTTTTATTTTTAAAATACTCATGATGGGAATTTTTTTATTTGTCTAAATAGAACCCTCTTATTAATTACATTCAAGCTATGGATTTAAGAGATGAGCCATTGTTCCCTGGCCCCAGTAAATACACTTTCTTGTATGATCTACTCTTTATTTAGTTTCTCAATTCCTCATTGAATCCACTTTGTCTTTCGTTGGCCATGTGTGCCTGCTTTCTGATTATAGGGATTGATTTTGACTCCACCAGGCATTTTTACATTCTTTCCCTTACCTAAGACATATCTCCCACTTTATACTACCCCTATTCCTAGTGGTAGATTTCTATACTGGTCACATCCCTCTCACTCTCATTTCCAAAAGGGAAAAGTAAACAATTCTTACAGTATTTTAAATATTTCTCAATATGATAAAATAACCAGAACATCTTCCAACAAAATAAGTGTATCAACTATATTGTTATTTTATTTTATTTTAGTAACATTAATCAGATGTTTCAAAATGTCTACTGGTCTCTCTACCATTTGTTACATTGTGTATTGGATTTTAAAATATTAGCTATCATCTTGTTCACCCCCTTCATTTAGAGTTACAGAGGTCTAGAAAGATTAAGTTATTCACCAATATCTCATAAGTAATTAGCAGAAAATATAGAACTTCTGTCCCTATCAAAGGACTTTTTGTAATAAAACGTATTATTTCATCTTGGGTATAAGATGTTAGGCAGATTTATCATTTTTAGAGTGGGGGTTGTTTTATCTTGATTTCCAATTGTTTTAGCATATTCTAAGAAAACTGAGTAGTGTTTTCAGCAGTGCAGTGATAAATATTCATGGTCCTCATTTAGCTGGATATCATAGGACTAGACTTACATTGGCAGATATTTAATCATCTGTCAGCCTCTTGTTGGTTACTTTGAGTTGATCAATATCCAATCATGCATTATGCCATCTGTATTCAGTTCAGCTTCAAGCATGGGCCTGATTCTATTTAGATTCTATTTAGATTCAATCTATTGCACTCTGCAATCCTGTTATTGCTATTATGTATTTCTTATTACTGTAGTTTTCCGAATTCTTGTCTTCCTTTTGGCTCTCTTCTTCAATAATGATTCAAGATGCCTTAAAAAAAAAAAAAAACTCACAAAGCAAAAGCCTAGGTGCAGAGATGTAAATCATCTATTAAGATTTCGGATTACAGGATTGAAAAAAAAACAAACAAAAAACTATAAAGATCTTCCAATCCAGGGATATCAAAATCTGGGCATGCCTGAGACTCTTTCAGGGGATATTGCAAGGTCAAAACTACTTTTTTAAAAGTATTAAGAAGTTATTTTCTTTTTCACTTTTATTTGTATATGAGTATACAGTAGGGTTTTCCAGAGGCTACCTGACAAAATGTCAAAAATATGAGAAAATTCAGCTGTTACTATTAAGCCAATAAATTTGCAGAAATGTAAAATAATGCCATGCTTCTCAATAATATCTTTTGTTAAGGAAAAGAACAATTTTGTTTTGTTCTTATAAATGATGTTTTACATTAACATAGAATGAGTTTATTTTTATTTTAAAATGGATTAATAA
>NW_012150530.1:501740-507703 GCF_000956105.1 Propithecus coquereli | reverse complement strand
AAGAGCAAAATAATTTTTTATTTCAAAATTTTAAGGGGGTACAAATGTTTTTGTTTACATGGATCACTTTTATAATGCTTGAGTCACAGCTATAAGTGTGCCCATCACACAAATAGTGTTCATTGTACACGTTAGGTAGATGTATACCCATCCCCTCTTCCCCCCACCCTTCTCCACCCTGCTTGATTTCCACTGAGTTTTACTTTCCTCTGTGCACATCCGTGCTCATGGGTTAGTTCCAATTTATTAGCAAGTACATGTGGTATTTGTTTTTCGATTCTTTAGATACTTCACTTAGGATAATGGTCTCCAGTTCCATCCAAAGTGTGACAAAAAGCATTAATTCACCCCTTTTTATGGCTGAGTAGTACTCCATGGTGTATATACACACCACATTTTGTTAATCCAGTCACGAATTGATGGGCACATGGGTTGATTCGACGTCTTTGCAATTGTGAATTCTGCTGCAATAAATATTTGAGTACAGTTGTCTTTTTGATTAAATTACTTCTTTTCCTTTAGGTAGATACCAAGTAATGGGATTCTGGATAAAATGGTAGGTCTACTTTTATTTCTCTGAAGAATCTTCATACTGTTTTCCACAGAGGTTGTACTACTTTTCAGTCCCACCAACCGTGTCTAAGCATTTCTTTCTCTCTACATCCATGCCAGCATCTATTGTTTTTGGACTTTTAACAAAAGTCATTCCAATAGGGTTAAGATGATATCTCATTGTGGTTTTAATTTGCATTTCCCTGAAATTAGTGATGTTGAGCATTTTTTCGTATGTTTATCGACCATTTGTCTATTTTCTTTAGAGAAGCTTCTGTTCATGCCTTTTGCCCACTTTTTATTAAGGTTTTATTTATTTTTGTTTTTCTTGCTGATTTGCTTGAGTTCTTTGTAGATTCTGGATATTAGTCCTTTATCGGATGTATAGTTGTGAATATTTTCTCCCATTCTGCAGGTTGTCTATTTGCTCCAGAATTATAGAAAACTATTTGTCTACTAGCATACTGAAGAAAATAATATTTCTAATACAGAGTATCTGTTCGGTTACAGAATAACTCATAGATAAACAAAGTAATGAAATATTGATTCGCTGCATAAAATATTTAAGATGAGTCTCCATACTTTAAAGATTTCCTTTTTTCATGTTCTTTCAAGACTTTCATATTATAAAGTCTCAATTAGGTGTGACTACCTTTACTGACTATAACTTATCTGAACCTTCTTAAGGAGAGACTGTATCCTGGGGTATCAACCTGCTGCAACTAATTGCAGTTTACAAAATGATTGGGAAGATGAGCTCTATTCAAAATCAGAAATCCTGAAAATATAATTCAAGAAAATTTATCTTAATAAAGAGAAGATGGATCATAGAAAAATATATTACACTTTCAGTTGTGGAGAAGGTATTTGATTTGGGCTTATTTTATGTATTATAGCTATTCTCTACATATGCCAAAAGATTCAGTTTTCAACCAAAAATACATAAGATTTAAGCAATCACAATAACAATTTTGCGGCTTAACTAACTTGTATATAAAAGTTTCGTATACAAACATCGTTTGCTCTAGGCCTCTCACCATAGAAGGCTGTGTCCTTCATCATATTCTTCGAAATGGTGGAAGGGCGGAGGTGATTTAGCCTCATGCTATTCTTCTATTTCGTTCGGGACAGTGTGTGTGCTTTTTCTTGAAGGCTTTCAGGAACAGTTTAAATCTAAGACAAGAAAATGGTAAACTGGTTGCAAATGGAATTAAATACCTGATGCTATCACTGATAATAAAATGCCTTAACAAATTTAGGGTGTGGACTAAAACACACATTACCAACAGAAATTTAAGGAAGGCAAATACATATGAAGCAAAGCTGTAAATCTTAACTCATTCTATAATGTGCATGTACATAAAAAAAGTAACTGCTTTACTTTAGCAATATTTAACCTGTGAATTTTTCTTTGGAATTTCCAACTCTGCATAGTGTGCCTTTCAGGGGAGTAGGGGGGAGTGATTACTCTAATGTTTTTATCAAAAGCAATTTAAGTACTTAAACTATTGTTCAATATTTATTTATTTTTATATAAAAATTAGTTTCTCAAATAAGTCTCTTTACCCTTAAAAACATCATCATCCTATATATGAGCAAGAGGGTTGAAGCTTTTACATATTGTAAATTAGGAGATAAAGGGACTTCATGCTGGTTTTGGGGTGTGTAAAGGCAGGCACCTGCTAGTCTCCAGCGCAGTAATTCTTTTCTGCTTACAATACATCCTGCTAAATTCCCTTTGTCTTCTTTTGTTATGGGTGTGGAGGGACACTCAGACATTTCCCCCGTGCTGACTCATCTTCTATTTAGCCCTTTTAAGCTGCTAACTACTGTGATCCAGCCTGTGGTCTGAAAGAGGTCACCTCACCACATCATGACACACACCATGGTGGATCCTCTGGCTCTCAATTCACTTCCAATCCATATAGGAGGTAAAATCAGTATAGAAAGCTAAATTTGAAAGCTTCTCTCTCCTTGATCACATTTTGTTTTAGACTACTTATGTGATACTCTGCAAAGTTGCCTCCTGCCAGTGGTTGACATAGAAGGTTGAGGGAGAGCCTTGCTGTTGATACTCTTTTTCAACAAAACATTTCTTCTCCTTTTCACATCTCCAGGATTAAAACAGGGTGAGCTTTCTTTTTACTTCTTCAAACTCATAGTTTCTTTCTTCCTGAGTTGAGCTAAATCTTAATGGTAGATACAGAAGGAAAAAATTTGAGAGTGGTTTTGCAGGGCTGTCTTTGGTGTGTTGTATCAGAATTAAAAAAAAAAAATTCTGGTAAATTCTCTTTTAAAAGTATTTAGGCTTGCAATTTCAATATGTATGTCTGTATTCATGTAAAAATACAGCATAGTAAAAAGACAAAATAGAAACATCTCAAGATATTCTGTTAAACCTCTGCATGGTTAAGTAACAGATCACTATACATACACGTGTATATATACACGCACACGTAATATATAAAGACATATACTTTTTTATTTGCTATACTTTGCCATAATTTTATAGTCAGAAAAATGTACTTAAAATATCTTTTTTACTTAGAAATACCACTAAAATTATTTTTCCCAGAACCCTTTCCCCACCCCAATAACACAGAAAAAAAAAATGGAACAAAGGAGAAATAAGACATAATAGGGTTTATTTCTTCTGTCAACTGAAAAGAATTTAAACACTGTAAAATAATTTAAAGAGATTTATTCTGAACCATGCTTAAGAAACCTTGAGCAAGTGGCCTTGCCATGGTTGGGATACAGTTCGGTTGTATACATTTTAGAGAGACAGGAAGTACATGTAAAATCATAAATCAATACATGGAAGGCACACATTGGTTTGGCCAGAAAAGGCGGGACTTCTTGAAGCAGGGGATTACAAATTATAGGTGGGTTTAAAGATTCTTTGACTTGTAATTCGTTAAAGAAATGAAGCTTCCTATAAGGCTTGTGATGTTTTAAAAATAGGGAGTCTGTTAATTAGAAACAAGCCACCGGACATATGCTGGACATAGACTCAAGTGATCTGTTAAATAAATTGATGACCTGCTGGTGTGGTTTAGCCTTTGTCTTACATGGCCTTAGCCTTGTTAATGATTTTACATTCTATTGTTGGGGAAAAATAACTCCAAAAGGGACAGGGCACAATTAGGTGTGTCTGACCTCCCTTCTCATGGCCGGCAACTCAGCTTTAAGGTTTTTCTTGGGGGTCCTGTTGACCAAAGAGTCCATTCAGTCACCTGAGGGAGCTTAAGATTTTATTTTAGTTCACAGTTCACAGTTGAGAACTTCCTAGATTTAGTCATGAACGACGTTACTATGTGTGAAATGTAAAACAAAAACCATGTGTTATTTCCTTTCTCTCCACAACATGGTAATGCCTGATTGAAGTACAATAGCAGTAAGCTAGCCTTATGTAATAGCAAGCTTGTTTACGTAAAGAAGATATAAGAAACTTATTTAAGTGGACCAAAAAAGGATAAATTTTAATCAGAACACAAGAGATTTTTCCAAAGGAATCATCTTTCTAAAATCCCTTTTTAATCTCTAAAATAAAGAGAATGGACCACTGATCTCTGAGGTCCCTTCCTACCACAGACAGCATAAAATCGGATTCCCTAATGAAAGATAACGCTGCACCGCATCAGGCCGAAGAGATTTACTGATACAAAATATGAGAAACCCTATTAATCAGCAGAGTGAAGGAGTCTATGACTGGCTGACAGCTTATGTTTTCCAGAATAACAGCAACAAAAAAACCAGGACTGAATCTGAGTGAAAATAATGATGCTAAAATAATATTGTTAACATGAAGCCAAAGCTTTCAGTATTTTGATTTTAACATTAGATTAAATTACACATTTAGGTAATATATAATTTTGCTTACATTGATGGAATTAGGTTTTAAACATAATGAATGCTATAAGCAAAATATTTCATTCTTTTATTTTTCCATATGTCATAGTATTCATTAGGGTCAATTAGGTGAGATTTGATAGCACTAGCTAATTTCAGGGAAACTTTATGTATCAAGAAGCTCATTTTATGGCTGACTCCACTGTCCAAAACCCAACCAAAACCCCCATACATGTGGGAAATTGCCTTTAAGCAACTTCAAATTTTTGTCACGGACACACATATGTGTGTATGTATAAAACATGTATGTACAAAATATATATTTATATGACATAAATATTCATGTTTTCTAATATGATACAGTTATTTATATATATATGAAACTTAATACTCATTTGTTTTAATGAAGTGACTTAAAATCCATAATTTATAATTTTAAAGTTGTAAGTTATCAGTAAAGAATAGGTATGGAAAAAAGAAAGAAAAAGTGAGTGGGGGAATATTTTTTTAAAAGCAAAATAAAATGACAGGAACATAAAAAGAGATGGAGAGCAGACTGATAGTAAGGAAAAGGAGAGAGAACTGTAAAAAACAAGCACAAGAACAAAAAGTTTAGTGACTTGAGGCCACTGAAAGATATAAGAATATCATTCTCATATACCTACCTTAACGCCAAATGAGAAATCATTGTATTAAGTATCATTATAATTATTGAGGATCATAATCGTGCTAATTACTTAAGAAACCAACGAAGTTTGTAATGTTTTCTGAAAGGCTTCATCAAAGATTATTAAAGAAATATGGATCTTAAATGAATATATTTCAATTGTCTGAAAAATACCCTTTTGTAAAAACCAGCTCATTTCATTGTAACAAATTTTAAATAAAGTTTACAGTGCTTTTGAAGTCTGTTCTCTTTATTCTTTCAAGGGAACCGTCTATTATTTTCCACAGAGTCAGCTGAAGTTGGTTTAAGGTCTAGTTTTATATTTAAAATTATCTACCTATTTATTTATTTATGTAGTTAGACAGCTGAAGATTTTAAAATTCTGAGAATATCTCTTTGGATGGTATTTGTTTTGTGATCTAAAATATCATCTTTGAAACCCTGTGATTTGTAACCTCTTGCTAGATTATAGCTACTGTAGGTAGGTTTGTTAATTCATAAGTGATAGCTATAGGACAAGCGATGGCTATAGGACAATTAGGAATGATGTATTAAAAAATTTCCTGGGCCAGGTGCGGTGGTTCCTGCCTGTAATGCTAGCACTCTGGGATGCTGAGGCGGGAGGATCATTTGAGCTCAGGAATTCAAGACCAGCCTGAGCAAGAGTGAGACTCCATCTCTGCTTAAAAAAAAAATAGAAAGAAATTAGCTGGACAACTAAAAATATACAGAAAAAATTTAGCCGGGCATGGTGGCACATGCCTGTAGTCCCAGCTACTCAGGAGGCTGAGGCAGAAGGATCACTTGATCACTTGAGCCCAAAAATTAAAGGTTTGCTGTGAGATGGGGTGACGCTACAACACCCTAGCCAGGGCAACAGAGTGAGACTCTG
>NW_012150530.1:493717-499589 GCF_000956105.1 Propithecus coquereli | reverse complement strand
TAAAACATGTATTACATAACTTACCAAATAAAACACAATTATTCAACTTTTTAGAAATGAAATAAAAGCTTTTCTTTTGCTCACGAAGCTTTTTCTACACTCACCCAATTAACCATAACAGTAATTAAAGGTCATATTATATTCCTACACAGCACATTTCTTGCATGCATACATGGAAAGGAATGTGGCCTAGGGTTTACAATCTAGGTATATATGCTAAAGTTGATCATCAATAACTTAATATTGTGCTTTGCTGTTGTAGTCATATTATTACTATGTGGATATTTTCTGCTTTAGTGGTCATGGTCTTTTATTCCTGACTTGGCCTTTTTAAAAAATCATATTACATTTATTTTCAACGAATTTAAATGTCTATTTATGCATCTTTATTTTTCTTCTCACCTAGTAGAGATTTAGAAAACATCACTAGTCTTTCACCTTTTGGCTTCTGAATCAGAAACTTTCCTTTCCTTTTTGGTACAAACTTATGCCCTTACCTTGAAATCCACCAAATTTTCCCATAGTAGATATTTCACCTATCCAATCTTGGTATAGGAGCAAATGAGGCTGTTCACTTGAAACCAACAATACAGAGGTCATAACAAATGAATAAAATCCTTCTAGCATTGTTGTTGTTGTAATTGTTTTTAATGGAGAACCTTGGCATTGGTGCCATACGTCTAGGTCCTTGTGATGTCTAAAGCTGGCCTCATAAAAACAAACAATGTAGATATAAAAGGAATTAGTGCACAAAAAAAAAGTACCAAAAAAATTTCTGTAAACAGCTCTAAACTTCTCCTACCCCAAATATAGAAAATCATCATTTTCTAATACATGAAACATTTTTATTATTGAATTATCATACATTTAAGCTATAGTAGTATTAATTATAAGAAAGAAAGCATGTTAAATACTATTCTAAATATTACTGCAATTTTTTTTTGCTCAGAAAAGATGTTTTACAAAAACCTGTTTTTTCCACTCTATGCTCTTATGTTAATACCTTTTGAATTTTTTTTCTTTCAGAATATTACAAGTGTACAAAGGTTTTGGTTAGATTACTTGCTTTTGTGAAGTTTGAGTCAAAATTGTAAGTGTGTCTATCACCCAGGTAGCATGCATTATACTCGTTAGGAGTACATTTACCTGCCCCTTCTTTACCCGCTCACCTAGTTCATTTCTGTTGAGTTTTACTACCCTATGTACACATGGGTGTTGATGGATTAGATACAATTTAATAGTGAGTACATATGGTGTTTGTTTTACTGTTCTTGCAATACTTAGCTTGGAAAAATGGTCTCTAGTTCCATCCAGGTTGTTACAAAAGGTATTAGTTCACCATTTTTATGGCTGTGTAGTATTCCATAGCATACTTACACCACATTTTATTAATCCACTAATGTATTGATGGGCACTTGGTTGTTTCCACACCTTTGTGATTGCGAATTGTGCTGCAATAACCATATATACATATATTTCCAGAGTTCTTTTACTGTTTCCTTATCATATGGTTTCTCAATCAAGAGCTGAATTTTCTAGGGCTGGCTTATCTACCTGTCTCAGAGTTCCTGAAGATTGGTCCCTGACCATGCCAGGGAGAGGAGTGCTGATCCTGAGTTGCTTTTGGGGTGCCCTAGCAGGTTTGATGAACCTTTCAGGTCATGCCATTGTGGTGGCTCCACTTTCAGTGGCAAGTTTTGCTGGGAATGCGCCCCCTCCATAGTCAGACAGGCCTCTCAGCACACAGCACTATCATGGTTGCTATGGGGGGAGAAGCTGTGGTGTCCCTGCACTACTCTCGTGTCCTGCGGGCACCAGGTCCTGCCCGCCAGTGGGTGATCCCATGAAATGCCACTAACTGTGGCTCCTCTCTCAGTGGTAGGCTTACTGTTAGTGTGCCCCTGCAGCAGAGAAACGAGCTTCTTGGTACAGAACATTCTCTTGGTTGCTGAGGGGCAGGGCCATGGCTACAAGCCAGCTTGAGCCAAAATTACTTTCTGTGATGACAGGAATGGAGGAGGTGTCCAGGTGCAAGAATGCTGGCTTTCTGGTCTCCCAGGAGGCGAGAGTTTTGTGTCCTGCTGCTTGCCAGAGTCACCCATGTCAGGTAGGAGAGCCCCCCCTTACCCTTTCACCAGGTTCTATACCTCTTTGGATTTGGTCTGTGCTGCTAGTCTCTCTCGTCCTCTTTCTCAGCTTCCCAACCCTCCTCAGTGGGGTCTCCAGATGCTTCTGCTGTCTCTCTCTGTGATTCACATCTGAGCTGCAACTGTTCTCCGCTCTCATCCATCCAACCTTTTACCCTTCCGCTGGTTCAGTCCAACAACCCACGCCTCTAGTTGGCCATCTTGGCTCCCTCCCTGTTTTATTTATTATTAATTTATTTTTTCCTTTCAAGTTTTGGAGTTTTTTTTCCCACCTGTGCTTTGTTTCATCCCTTTTATCACTAAAAGACTCACTAAAATCCAACAGTAAGAAATACTCTAAAATTAATAAACAAGGTTAGATTTAACAAGTGTTAATGAAGGAAATAGGATAGAAAGTTTTATCTATTCAAGATGTTAGAATCATATTTGCTAAACAAGAAGGCTGCTATACAATGAAGCAGTAAGAGAACATTAAAAGTTATGAAGTAAATGTATAATTGCTAAAATGAAACACACAACTAATGTTAGGGGTACATAATGGAATAAAAACACCAGATGGTCAAATTAGTCATCTAGAAAGATAAACCAAGAATTCTCCCCACCATCATTTGTTTATTTTTGTGGTCTGTCATAAGTTAACTTTTCCAAAATGAGTATTTATATGACATACTCTTCAACCAAATGTGATTGATAAATAAAATAAATAGAAAATAATTAGAAAAATATTAAACCATTTAAGAAAATTTATTTTAAAATATATAGAATGGACCTGGATTAAAGAGAAATCATATCTGAAGTTACAGAACATTTAGAATGAAAATATTTTGAGAATGCAGCTAATTAACACCTATAGAGTAAGGTCTAAGCAGGCTTCTGGAGAAAAATGTTATCTTTCAAGATATTTATTATAGAGAGACTAAAACTATGTGAATCAAGCTTCAACTACGACAACAAGAGTAGAAAAAGAAGAGTGACTGAAATCAAAGAAAATTGTTGGATTAGTATGCACAAATCAATAGCTTTCTTATATCCTATGAAAAAATGTGGTTTTTAAAAAAGGGATTGTCCAATACCAAAGAAACTATAAAAACCTTAAATTTTATCCAAATGTGCAAGACCTATATGAAGAAAGTTATAATATTTTACTTCCAGTCATAATTAAAGACTAGAATAAATGGAATGCATATCTGGATGAAAAGAATCAATATTGTCAAGTTGTGATGGTACACCATCCAGATTCTTCTTCAATGAAAGAGTTGTTGCCGTAACTGCTATGAGAACTATGCACAGACAAGCTTTATCTGTCAATCCAGCTGACAAAAACCACCTTGTCCAGGGCCATGTCCCTCTCCTAGTGCCTCATACCCAGTGACTGATTGAGAAGGTAATTGGGCCTTTTCAGCCCAACTTGGGACAACACTGACTGGCCATTCTAACTCTAAACCTTCTAAAGGCTTGGCTGCAGCTGTAACTGGAACTGCAACATTTCAACTTCTCTCTCTGACCACTGCTCTTTATTTTGCTTTTCTTTTACAAAGCTCTTCTTAATAAACATTTTGCAATCTATCTTGGTCTCCAATTCTCTTTCCTAGCGAACCCAGCCCATGACAGTTATCCTTTCCTCGCTAATTCATGTGAGGAATTTAACTTCTTCAGTTTAATCAATGAGTCAAAGCAATTGCAATCAAATTCAAAAAGGAACGGTGTGGGGTGAATTTATATGCTCATTTTAAGGTTTATTTATTTGGAAGATTTATATGTTAAACTCTTATTTTAAAAAAATTATAGAAATGAAGAGAAGGTTCATTCAAGCAGCATTTTGAACCAAACATCAGAAATTCTTGAAAATGACTGTAGATGAAACAGTCACCAACAGTGTAGAGTTAAACAAGTGGGTGAATGAAAGAATTCAAAATCTTATATGTGTATATTGGGTGAATATAGCATGTGCCAACTTTGAATTGATGAGAAAAATACAGAATATTTAATAAAGGTGTTGGGAAAAATGTCTATACTTTGGGAGAAAAAACTTTGTGGGGACTAACTCAAGTTATACTCCAAATGAAGTGCCAGATGGGTTAAAAGATATAAGAATTTAAAACAACTATAAAATATAGAATACTTTTAAATAATTTTATGGAGAAAACTTTATTTAAAAAAGGTAGCAATGTTAGAAATCTAAAGCATGTAGATTTATATTTAAATTAATCAAATTTAAAACTTATGATTGGCAAAGGACACCATAGCTACCGCAAACACTAACAGATAAAGCGCAGAATCAGAAAACGTTTGTAAAACATGTGAGTTAAGTGAATGGCATCCTGAAGATAAAAAGCCCTCCAACAAATCAGTCTGCCAAAATTGCTCATATTTCTCTTGTTTGTAATGGGAAATGCACAGCATTTACAACTTTAATTGTAAGTTGAAATCTTCAGTAAATTCACAACACAAATTTATAATTTCTGTCCATGTTTTTATCTGCACTCCGAATGGGATTTTTCCCTTTGTACAAAGAATATTTCTCTAGTGGGCCTGAATACCTCACAGCACAATCTGATATATAACCCAATGTTTGGCTAGTAAATAGTGGCTCATAAGTTTATTTTACCAAAATTTAGATATCTTAACTTATCCATGAACTTCTTGAAGAGTTTACACTAGGGACCAGAGTTACTTTTGGCATGGCCTTCTAGATACTGATTGTCAAGCTGGTATTTTAACATTCATCTGGAAGTTGTTATAGCCTGCTTTTGGGGAAATTTGAAACTCCATTACAGCTTATGCTAGTATGTGGGTTTTGGTAATCACCTGCAGGTAGTGACAGCTAAATTATAGATATCTAAATTGAGGCATTTTTAAAGAAATACTATGTTAGCTTGTGTTTACTTTTTGGAAGGGCATAACCAGCATGCCCTGAAACACATGAGAAAGGCTACACAATTTTTGAGGTCACATCTTTATTTACATTACTGGCTCTTTGTGTTTCTGTTTTGCCTTAATCCCTCTTCCCAAACTCTGATATTGACTACATTCTAGAATATATATTCTTGTAAAGGATTTGCCTACCACACACATTCTTCTATTATGTATTTTAATAGGGGATTGCGTCAGAGAGCAGACATCTAGGCATTTGATGTGAAAGCTGCTGACCGGACACTCACCTGTTATCATGCGGCATGCGCGCAGCCAGATTTAAAGCCTGTGATTAATATATGGACAGCTTCTGTTACTGTTGTCATTGGCTTATCCTTTAGCCTTCTTATCTAGACTTTTGCTTTAAAGCAACACATCCTTATCACAACCTGTAGTCCTTCCTTTAGTATATTATTAATATACTATAAAAGTAAAATATTATATCTGAGTACTTATTATGTGGGACTGATACCATACTAAGAACTTTAAAGGAATAATCTCTAATATTTGTTGAACGCTAACTGATTTATGATACTGTACTAACACCTTTACCTTTACTTATTATATTTCATCTTCATAAAACCTATAAAGTGTGTATTAAGAGCTTTGCTTACAGATTATGTAAGCAAAATAAGTTTCTCTATATGTAGTGTTTTTTTCAATTAATGAAATTCTATAATGTGAACTCTTAGATGGTATTGATTAAGTTGTATGTATGTTTATTTAGATATGTCAGAATCCACAATTCAATTTAATGGTATAATAATCATAGTAAATAGGGCATATTTTTACAGGTGGAATATTTTTTTGAA
>NW_012150530.1:475981-492687 GCF_000956105.1 Propithecus coquereli | reverse complement strand
TTTATTTTAATATAGCAATTTTAATAACAGAATGATACACATAATTGTTTGCATTGCTGTTAATACATGGGGCTTTTTCTTTAACCAGCAGTGTCAGCAAAGTAGGAAGTAAATCCATTGCTAATGAAATGGAAGTTGTGACTGATGGTCCTATCTTAAAATAGGAACAATGTAGCAATGTAGCGAGGAGTGGTAGTTTCTTTACAATATGCCTTACAGATAAAATTCTGCTATACATATCTCTGCTAATCATAGACTCAGGGTTGGTAGGAACTGGAGATGAATCGTAGGAGATACTTTGTTCAATTAACTCTGGTAAAAGAGAATCACTCCTTCATAAGTTCTCAATTTCTTTTCAGATGTTGACAACTACATTAACAGAATATGGTATTGAAATGTATCAAATGTGCCTGAGTTAGAGATCTGCAAAATTAATTTTAAACCCCAGCTAAAGAAATAATTTAAGTTCATGTCTTCAGAACTTATCAGGTCTACTTATAGCCTGCTTTACTAATACAAATTAAATCAAATGTTTTCTATGGAAGTAAAAGACCTAACAATATAAACAGGAGATAATATCCTACGTTTTGAGAGCAGGAATGAATAACACTTCTCATTTCACTACTCTGCCCTAACTTATAACTGTTAAAAGTTTTTGAGTAACATCAATACTACATATTCCATCTGTTAGAGGGAAGGCGTGCTTAGAATCCTTAGGTTCTGCCTCAACTAAGGGTTCATGTCTGTGCCTTTGTAGCATCACATGAAGAATATTATTTGCTGATTTATCATTTTAATAAGAATGTTTAAAAATGTTCTCTCCTGGGTATAGATGACAGATTAACAGTGTATTTTGGGGAATATAAAAGCCAAATTTGGGACAGATTATGGAATTGTAAAGGTAAATGAGATACCGTAATTTATTGAAAATGTTTCTTCATTTCGTTAATTCTGTATTTTCTATTCTGGTTTAAGCCATTGATTTCTGAGGTAATTAAGTGAAAGTTACCTTAGATAAAAGCTTATCAAACTGACCTCAATCTCCTAAATGAGGTAAAATATAAATAGTAAGGAAAACGCAAAAGAAATTTGATTCATATTGGCTTTTTTTAATAGAAAAATTATGTAAATCAATATTTATAAGCCTATCAAAGATGAGCTACAGGTAAAAAAGAAAATTATTTTTGTCTTGAAGCTGGAAGTTTTTAATACCAGTAGTTCTATAAGGAGGAAAATAGATTAGCCATCTCAATACAGTTCTTTATTTACCCCAATTATGACAAATCCTGGTTATTCAATGCATTTATATATTTATTTATTGTTTTAGTTTTTGTTGCAGGCTAACTTTGTGACTGGCTGTTAAATAGGTGGCTTCTGAGATGCAGTATTATTTCCCTTAAGGATCTTAGAATATATAAACATATGGGCTACATAAACACAAAAATTTATATTAATAGCAGTATGTGATAAGTACCATATATATGATATACATGTGCTATGCATTTTAAATCTTGTACACATGTAAAATCCATTGCAATATATGTATTAATATTTATAATATTAAAATTTCATATGTACTTTAACTGTGAAGTCATATAACACTTCACTTTCCTCTTCTGCAAAAAGGAATTATGAAATAAAACCTAACAAATAGAATTATCTTGAGATTAAAATGAGATAATAAAAGCACTTATCATAGTACTTGCTCTATAAACATAAATTATTATTGAAGATTTCTAATAGATTTTTTGTCTATCAATATTACAAAAAGGTAGTTCTCGTATCTGTCTTCCACAGATTTTAATTAAAATTATATCTAAATTTTTTACCTGTTAATCTCACATTTTTATTCTCTATTATCTAAATCATTCCTTCAATAATACCTTGAAAATATATATGTACACACACACACCAAAAATATACTTATTCTCTTTATTGGCATGACAGAGAGGGAAGAATATAGGAAAGAAAAGGAAATAACTTTGAAAATAATAAAAAATGATTTCTGCCCTCAAGCAGGCAGTATTTTGCAGTAAAAAAAATACTGACTGAAAATTAAGAACAAGTTTTTACTAACTAAGAGAATAGTCTTGGGTAAATCACTTCATTATAAGCCTCAATTTCTTCTTCTGTAAAGTTATAAGGAATGGTCCAAATGATTTTGTAAGTGTTACAATTCTAAGAATCCTAAAATGTAATTGGAATGGACTAATATATTACAAAAAATTTGAGGAAAATTTGACAAGCAATATAAAGCAAGCATATTATATTATGTATAATATAGATAGTATGTATACAAGCCAGAGATGTCTCTGCTGAAATCAAATGATGTATTTATATTATAGAAACAAGTGAGTTTTCTCTTTGTGCTTCATAAAGCTTTATACTTAAAAAAAAATTAAAAAACCAAGAATAATCTTCTTTCCAGAAATGAATGCAGATGAATTTATTCCAAAGATGAATTATAATTTTATAGCATCTCTATTTTCTACTTTGGTTTTAAAGCCATGTTCCAGTTTTCGTTAGAGAACACAATATTTTGAGATTTATTCCAGCTAATAATCAATACAAGACCCTGTGGCAAAAATTCAGCACAGATGTTTAGGTGGATTGGGACCTCATGGTATCTATAGAATGGCATTACCTCTGCTTTGGCTCCTAATAAATGCTTGGGCAATTTAATACACAGGGGCCAAAAGCAAGTACAGGCAATAGCCCCAAGAGATGTCAAGAGTGATAAATGCTGAAGATCTGGAAATGTAGTAGTTGTTGATGGGCTGAGATAGTGTTCGAGCACAGTGAGTCCCAGAAACTGACAGCCAGATATCAAAGAGAGAAAGATAATTTTTAGATTTTTATGTAACTAGGAAAAAGAAAAAAAAAAAAAAACCTTTGCTCAGAAACTATAGATGTATGCGAGCAGTTTGTTATGAGAAAGTCATTTTCAGGGCTACAGATTTTGTGCTATTAATAGACTTTAATAATAGATTTTATGTGCCAAAAAGATGACCCTAGCTGAACATTACCCTGACATCAAGAGTTTATAAATTTTTAACATTCTCAGTTTAACTTCACTGTGTTACCTAATTTTTCTCACAAATAAATCTCCCTTTGGATGCTTGTTTTTAAGCGCCTTGAGAACCAATGCTCTATTTTTCTATCTATAGCCTCAGAAATGCTGAGTGGATTAATTAGTACATGAAGAGGCAATAATGATAAAGCTTTATATTCTAAAATGCTCTCAAAAACATTTATATACGTTTTTCTTATAAGTAGTCTCATAATAAAAACAAGAGAGCTATTATGTTTTGTATAGGAAAAAAATGAGACTTGGAGATTTTAAATAACTTGTCTGAGGTTAACAGATACGAAATGATAGCACTCATAGTTGACTTGTATTCTCCTCATTTTAAACTTAAATCTCTTATCATATCACCTTGACCCTTCAAAGCACATGTTATTTTCCCCTCTAACTAGAGCAATGAGAGAAAGCCACCATTCACTGTGTACCTAGTGTGTTAGGCACTATGCTAGGTATTTTCATTTTTAATAATTTATCCTCATAATCTAAGAAGGGGATGCATATCCCCATTTCAATGGGTGCGTGAATTTATATTCAGATACCCTAACTGGCTTCCTTTGGGTGACATTACTAACAAGGAGATGAGCCAGAATTCAACGTCAGGGCTAAATAAAAGTTTGTCATATTGTGATGGGATTGGGAGTAACATTATATTGAAAATTAAAGTACATCACTACTGAACACTTTAGGTGGATAAATAGTTTGTCTCTGGATCTCTGTCTAAAGAGATTCCAGGCTTAATATATGTCAGTTTCTTTTGACATTAAAAAAAGAAAATTGTAGAAGGAAAATATTTGAGAGAGAGAGATAATTAAGGGGAATTTACTATGCGGAAGACTTGACAGCATGAGAAAAAAGGCTCTATCTTTCAATAGTCATAGCAAACATATAGAAAAAAGTCAGATCACATTTAACGGACTAAGAAATAAACTAGCTTCTGATAGACAAGAGACAAGTTACTTTTTTTTTCCTGGATAAGTGTCCTCATTTGTAAATTGACATAGCATTGTGAAATTTTTTCTTGTACTAAGTAATTGGAAAGGGAATATGGTTTTTGATATATTTGACCTTTCACCTATTCACTCCATATAGTTTAGATGAAACTAAGATAAACCATTTGTATATCTTTTTTGCTAGACTTAAAATAATCTTGTAATAGTTGGGTTGTCCCTAAGGGTAGTATGCTTAGTTTTTATAACTAATTCCTCTTGAATAGTGGCTACCACAGGCTATGCTACCTAGGGATTGTCCCTCTGTTTGGGCAAACTTCCAAAATACATGGACATTGTTTTATACCAGAGAGTTTGGTTCTATATGCTCACCAGAAAGCAATTTCTTGTAATAACTCTAGATAAAAAAAAAAAAAAAAATTAAGTAACAAAGGATAAAGCCTGGAACAATCTACAAAATCCAGAGGTGATAACATACCATTTCCAGCTCTAATAATATGCAAAATTCTGAAAAATATCCTGATTTGTCTTCATATTTGATAAATTTTCCTTTTCCTTACTGAACTCCCTCCTATGCCTTCCTGTTATTTCTGTAGAATTGTGGAGAAGACCCGCCTTTCTCTAAATGTCCTTGATTTTCTATGTTTCTTTCTCCTTCAGATCTATTAAATAGCAGCTTAATTATGAAATTCATATTAAAATCTTAACTTAATCTTCCACATCTAAAACTGACTGGTGTGTTTCAAGCTAGCAATTAATAAAAGCATTGGTGAAATAATTCATGCTAAGATCTTTGTAACTATTCATAAGTGAACATGTAACTAGTAGGGCAGCACCTGCATTACTTGAAGTACTAAATGTAGGGCAATACCTGCAGGATATTGTTGCCTAAACCTCAGCTTATATTGAAATGGTACATATTAGCATATATTGTGCTCCGATAAGGGTTGCTTTCATGTATTAGCATTAATAATATTAGTTTAATATTAACAACAATTAGCATTTCCTAACATATTATACTTTGGTAAGGAATAATTTCACATGTTAATGCTAATAATATAATATGAATATTTATATATTGTTTATATAAATGTTCATATATTAGTTTTAATATATGAAAGCACCCTCTACCAAAGCAGAATATGTTAGTATATTATTATATTTTATATACAATATAATGTACTTCAGACATCCCTCAAACACACTGCATTTGGCAATCACCTACTCTACCCTTAGTATAAAGCCAGTTCTTCTCCCAGCTTTAAGATGTCCATAAGAGATCCCAGCTGTTGTTGGCCTACCGGGCATGTAGCCAGCTGGCTATAATCCTACAGATCTCAGCCCCAGAATGTTGTAGGATCCTCTCAAAGTTGTTCAGTAAAGTATAGACTGAAATTTTACAATATCTGATTTTTTTTTCCTTACAGAAATGTGTCATGAGAATAAGTGAGATAATTTAGGGGAAGCACTTTGAGATCTGAAGAAGAAAATGCAACCTATTTATTCAGGTTATTATAGTTTTTGTTTGTTTTTTTAATTTTTTTCAATTTTAGCATATTATGGGTGTACAAATGTTCAGGTTACATACATTGCCCTTGCCCCACCAGGGTCAGAGCTCCAAGCGTGTCCATCCCCCAGACAATGCGCACTGCACACATTAGATACGTATATACCCATCCCTTCCTCCCCTCCGCCCGATACCCAATGAATGTTGTTAACTGTATGTGCATTTAAGTGTTGATCAGTTAAAACCAACTTGATGGTGAGTACATGTGGTGCTTGTTTTTAATATTATTAATTAATGCTACCTTGAAGTTGGTCTAAAAGTAAGGTCTGGCACTTTACTATTACTGTTTTTGAACCTAAAACTTCTGCAATATTGGTTGCAGTTTGCTTTCAGGCTACCAAGATATGGTGCGATCTCTCATTTCATTGAATTTGAAGCGGGAATTTGTTCCCTTTCTAAGTCTGTTTGTAATGTAAACAATTTGCTTTATAAATAAAGGACATTTTTCATGGTTGACATTCTGTAATTTCCAATAGAAACATAAGCTAAATTGATGAATTCATTAGGAGGCATACAGTAAGGTGATATTTATTTTCAAGGGATGAATACTACATGAATGCCTGGTTTGTTTTTATTTTTATTGTTTTCTTTCTGCACAAAAGAAAAAAGAAATCCCAAATTGTGAAAAGGAAAAAGAAATAGGTGAATAGAAGCTTATGAACGGAGAAAAAGAAAAACTTGCTACAGAATAGACTGTATTAATTTAAATGCCTTCTTCCCTTTTTCTGTAGGTACTGAAGGCAGAATGTTTTCTGCTCTGAGAATTTCCATATTCCCTGTTTTCTCAGATTAACTCTCCTACTTCCTCAGTTGCCTAAACCCTACAGAGAGACACAAGTCAGGGCTGCTCAATCTCAGAGCATAAATGTAGGATCTAAACAGCAGGATATCTGAGACATTGCTTTAGTCTCATAACAGGTCAATTCTTTTTTCCTTTTAATCATCTCCTTCTTTATTCTCATTGGATCATTTGTATCTGACAGAGAACAGCCTGTCTTCTAGAACAGAAATGTCCTATTTATCCCGGAACCATACCCTACCAGAAGCAGACTTTCCTCTCTAAGGACAAGTTAGGGACCCCGTTTCACATTTGACATTTCTAGACTGACAGAAAATAGAAAGTTTTTCTCCATTCCTATTTTTTTCCTGTGAAAAAACAGGCTGAGTTCCACAAAGTGTCACAATGTGTTTTTTATTTGAAATGTTAATACAGTATACAAAAAATTGTAACCCACCAAAATTATGTCATAGACAAAATTTATGCAATAGAACAAAGCCATAAGAAATGTTCTAATATAATCCTTATACAGACATAAATCTCTCTGAATTCAAATGTATACATCAAATGACACTCCCTCAAATATTAGAAAATGACATGCATTATCTTTATGAATAGTTAAAATGAGAATACCATTTTCATGTCTATAGTCTAACAACACTATCAATATAATGTGTCTATATTATTAGCGTTTGAAATGCTAATTTATGTCCACATTACTCTACCAAAAAATGTAAGAAGGTTGCCAAAATCAGTTTTAAGAAAATGAACCTAAGACTAGAGATATTTGTAGTATATATTTCCAGATAGTTGGCACAAAATAGAGAGAGACCATATATGTTCTGTTAAAGAGACAAGTATGTTTAAATTATGTATGTAATTTATTATAATAATCAAAGGAATTTATTTCCCTCTATACTTGAGATACTTTTTGGCAAAAAGATACTCACCTAGGAAACCATGAATTCTTTTAGACCATTAGTCTCCTATAGTGCAAGGCTTCCAAATCTTGGGATTTATTTTTTGATTTCTTCTAAATCACTGATTGTGGATAGGTGTTCATGCTGACATTTCTGAATGTGAGCTGGGGTGCTGAGGGAAGAGTAAGTTGAGGACCTCCTACTGGAAATGAGCTCCTCCGTATGGGAAATGACTACATTTTGCAGAGAAGGAATTTGAGGGTATTCTTTCTCCAGATCTCTTTTATACTATGAATGTTTCTAGGTTGGGGGAAGAGAGTTTCAGTAGCTGCTTACATATGCTTAAAATTTGTGAGTTCTTAAGATTTACTGTTGAAGAATCTTTAATTTAGTATTTTATTTCTATGCACAAATGAATAGGAAATCCATGGATATTGGAACAGAAAAGCACACACATATCTAAATGCACACATACAAATCATTCTCTATATTTATATATTTACAATTATATGACAATACTTTCATCTATAATTGGACTTTGACCCAAATACAGTAAAATTTGTGTTTTTAGTAAGAATCTTTGAAGAAATCTCCTATGATTATAGGACCATTTCTATGGTATTGTAGACATTTTTCCTCAAAAATCTAGGGAGTGACATTGACATTTTTGTTTGTATGAATGATGTCTCTAGGGTGTACAGTCAGTGGAACTAATGAAGTTGTTTCTCCCACACCATGGAACCCAGTGTTCTTATAGATTAAAAGAAATAATAAAAGAAAAAGTAAAAAGCATAATTTTGGCCTTTGAATAAACAATTATTTAGTTAGAGATTTATTGTTATAAATTAAAACAAGTAGAAGCAACTGAATATTGAATAAATTAAAGAGAATAAAATATAAGTGAGAGTTTCTGATGTCTTTGAAGATGATGCATTAGCCAGACCATGAAAGATATGTAGAAAACAATTGGTAAGAAATATTTCAAAAGAAAGAACGTTAAGGGGACGATGTAAGAAAGAAATATTGTGTGCAGAGGGGATGGTGAAAATACTGGCCTGACTGTAATTTCGTGTCTGTATTAGAAAATAACTGCTTATTCCACCTTCAATGGGATAAGTTAAATCAGATCATGGAGAGTCTTGAAAACTAGACAGAAAAGTTTGCACCTGTTACAGTAGGTAATAGGATGCTATTGCAGACTACTGAGCAGGAAACAATAGAAATGCTTTTGAAAGATTAAGCCACTGATAAGGAGAACAGAAACTTTTGATAAAGAAGATTCTAGAGAGGTCACCAGATTTCATGTATTGAAAAGGTAATGGATGGATTGAAAGCATGAGGAAATAATGGACATATAGCATGTCTTGAACAGTTTTGTCACTGCAAGAAAACCAGTGAGCAGTAAAAGGAAGAGAAAATTGAATACCCCCACCCTCTCTCCCTCCATGTGCCTAAAACTGAAGAACTCCTTAATATGTTTATAGTAGGAATAAAAGTGTACCTTGAGGAGAGGCTGACAGAAATGTTAAAGACGGAATAGGAAAAACTGGAGACTCAGTTTCCAGAGAGTTGGGGATTGATAAATTTAGAATACTGATGGAAAAAAAGAATTGAATAAAAAAATTAGAAAATAGGAAAAAATCTTTCTAGGACTATTAGAGAGAAATTCCTAGTTAAAATAATTAATAATTTTTAAATAATAACCTAGCACAGTAGAACATCTTAAATTGCTTTCTTAATCTTCAATGATTAAGTTGTGCTCAAATTAATTTTAGTGTCTATCAATGTATGCTAATTCCGTAAAAGGAGATAAATCAAATACACATATATAAAATCTTTCTAGCAACCAGAATCGATGAGAATAGAAAATCCTTTTTTCTAAAAAGAATGGATAATAGAGTTTATATTACCATTGCTCATGCCAAACAAGCATTAGAAATTATAGAATTTATTCAGCATAATTCTGAATTTTTAAAAATTTTCCTTGTTAGAAAAGCAATCTTTCAAATTTCAAAGCACCTCTTGTATTATCCTGGATAGAGCTATAATCCATTCTACTAAGTGAAGTATCACAAGAATGGAAAAACAAGCATCACATGTACTCAACATCAAATTGGTACTAACTGATCAGCACTTAAGTGCACATATAGTAATAACATTCATTGGGTGTTGGGCAGATGGGAGAGGGGAGGACGGGTTGGGTGTATACACACCTAAGGTGTGTGGTGTGCACCATCTGGGGGCTGGACATGCTTGAAGCTCTGACTTTGGTGGGGAAAAGGCAATATATGTAACCTAAACATTTGTTCCCCCCTAATATGCTGAAATTAAAAAAAATTAAAAAAATATTTTGTGCTACACACTTGGAAGAATATATTATTCTTTTGTAATAAACTTCAATTTTTCTTTTAAAAAGCCTTTACTTGATGAATCTGGGAAGAAAATTCAGAATGCCAATGGTTTTATTGTTTCTGTGTTTGAATTTCATCATAATTTATGCAATAAAGTTTCCTTAATTATTAATGTAAATAATCAACTCTATTTTCTTCGAAACAGGGCTAGCACAAGGTCAGGAATAGGCTATAAGATTTATTTCTTATGTGAAATTACTTTAAGAGAGATAAACAATTATTAAAATATTTTCTAAATCTTACTTTATATAAGAAAAATGTGATATATTCAATTCAAATATTTACAAAGTTCAAACATAATTTCTGTTAATAGTAGGCAGACCTCCAAATAGTAAATTTTTGTTGTTAACAATTGTAAACAGTATCCTGACTAATGAATTTCTGACATTCCAATTTTGTAGAGATTTTTCATGATTTTTTATGATGCATTTTTGATTCTTGAGTAAGCAAAAATTAGAAAGAAGGCAGTTTTAACAGAGGTGTTAATGACCATTTCAGGATGAGACAATTAAACTAACATTTATCAATTGGTGAATACTTATTATATGCCGGGCATTGTGGTAAATTCTTTACAGTGTCTGATTTTTTCAACATCTGTAAAGAGTAAGCAATATTTTACCCATTTAAATTGAGAAAAACAAATTTGGGAAGGTTTAATAACTGCCCTCAAAGTGACACAGTTACTAAATGTCATCATCAATTTTCAAATCTATGTATAAGTTATTTTAATAACCATGACTTTAACTACTTTTACATACTGCCTTTTGATGTCTGGTTCAGAATGAAGAAATGAATTGTTCAAGTGGACATTAGAAGTGGTCACCTGGTGTTTGTAACTTGGGAGAAAACAAACAAGAATATAAAAACTATGTAAAAAATTTAAATCTGGCAATAAAATTTTGAGTTCATACTGTCTAAACCCTCTAATTGATAAAACTGAGACTCAAAATGGAAAATGGCCAGACGTCATTACAGAAAAATCACATCAGATGGCCATTTAATTTATCATAAATCGATCCCTTCTGTAATCTACCTCTGTGGTCAGAACCTAATATTAATATATCATGAAACCTGTCTCTCACTGCATTAAAGAGATGTTGGGAAAGAGTAGATTTTGATAGGAAAGTAATGTTGGGAGGTTGAGAAGCTGTATACCAAATTCTTTTTTTTTTTTTTCTTTTTTATTTCAGCATATTATGGGGGTAAAAATGTTTAGGTCTTCTTCACAAAATTTCAAAGGAAAAAACTCTCATTATAATTAAGCAACATTTAATTTCAAAATTCAGAAAAAAACACTGAGCATCTTCAAAGCACCAGACCCTGTATTAGGTATTTTCACATTTATTATCTAATTTAAAACACACAAACACACTATGAACTATTACCATGTACAGTTACATAAGGTTAATATTAACTCTGTTGGCAAGAATATTCATTTTAGAATTGTCTAAAATGAATTTCTAACATTTCTAAAATGAATTTCTAACATTCCTAATATTCATAGTTAGAAATTTACTAATTGGTTTAATGGTAGTGTCTTGTGAATACTGATCATGCTTTCCCTGGATTTATTGAAATATAATTGACAGATAAAAATGCATACATTTAAAGTGTACATGATGTTTGATGTATGTATACATTGTAAAATACTTGCAATAATCAAGCTATTTACCATATCTGTCACCTCACAGTTATCATTTGTATGTGTGTATATGGTAAGAACACTGAAAAATGTTATCAAATTTCAGGTATTCAATACGGTATTATTTATTATAGTCACCATGCTTTATGTTAGATCTCCAGAACTTATGCATCCGGCATAACTGAAACTTTGTACCCTTTGACCAACATTTCCCTGTTTCTTCCAATCCCCTGCCCCTGACTACCACCATTCTAGTCTTTCTGAGTTCAACTTTTTTACATCCCATATGTAAGGTCATGTAGTATTTGCGCACACACACACACACACACACACACACACACACACACACAGTCATGCATTGCTTAACAATGGGGATGCTGTTCTGAGAAATGTGTCATTGGGCTATTTCATCATTGTATGAATGTACTTACACGAATCTAGATGGTATAGCCTAGTACACACCTGGGCTATATGGTGTAGCCTATTGCTCCTAGACTACAAATCTATACAGCATGTTACTGTACTGGATACTGCAGGCAATTGAAACACAATGGTCAGTATTTGTGTATCTAAATGTATGGGACCACTGTCGTATCTACAGGCCATCATTAACCAAAATAACATTATAATCATTATGCAGTGTACATAATGATGTGTACTCTCTCTCTCTCTCTCTCTCTCTCTCTCTCTATATATATATATATAAAATCTATGCCAATATATGCACATATATATGTGTATATATACTATAAGTGCACACATATATGTATACACAGTTTTCTTTTTCCATTCATCCATTGTCAACAGACACTTAAGAATTTGTTTCCATATCTTAGCTTTTATGAACAATGCTACAATGAACATGGGGGTGCCAGTATCTCTTCAAAATACTCATTTAATTTCCTTTGGATATATACCCAGAAATGGAATTGCTGGATTATATGGCAGTTCTATTTTTAATTTTTTGAGGCACCTCCATACTATTTACCCTAATGGCTGTACCAATTTACATTCCCATCTGTAGTGTACATAGGTTCCCTTTTCTACACATTCCCACTAACACTTGTTATCTTTTGTCTTTTGAAAATAACCATTCTAACAGGTGAGAGGTGAAAACTCTTTGTGGTTTTGATTGGCATTATCCCTAGGGTTAGTGATATTGAGCATTTTTTCATATATCTATTCACCATTAGTATGTCTTCTTTTGACAAAAGTCTATTCAGGTCCTTTGCCCATTTTAAAATCATATTATTTGTTTTTTTGCTATTGAATTGTTTGAATTTCTTATACGTGTTGGATATTAACACAATCTCAGTCAGTTCAGGATGCCATAACAAAATACCTTAGATGAGGTAATTCATAAACAACTAAAATTTATTGCTACAGTTCTGGTAGCTGGAAAGACTAAGATCATGGCGCCAGCAGATTCAGTGTCTGGTGAAAACTCATTCCTCATAGATGTTTCTTCTAGCTGTGTTCTCACATGGTAGAAGGACAAAGTGCAATCGAGCTTCCTCAGGCCTCTTTTTAAGGGTGCTAATCCCATTTGTGAAGGGAGAGTCTTATGATCTAATCACTGTTCAAGGTCCCAAATCTTAATACCATCACATTGGGGATTAGTTTCAACATACTAATTTCCAAGGGACACAACCATTCAGACCATAGCAACTTCCTTATTAGATGTATGGTTTTCAAATATTTTCTTCCATTCCACAGACTGTCTTTTCCTTGTGCTGATTGTTTCCACTGGAGTGCAAAAGCTTTTTAGTCTGATGCAATCCTAGAAGATTAATGCTTTGAAAACAAAATTGTTTTTAGTCAGATATGCCTTGGTATATTTAAGTACTTCTTAAGCCATAGATTGTATTTATATTAATATTATTAATACTATGCAAATTTTTATATCTCACGTTATACTGTAATTTATGGATGATTTAAAGGAGCTTCAAAAGTGATTTTAATCACAAATGATTTTTCTGTTATGATTTTATAACAATATTCATAGATGGTTCACTTATATATATATTTATTATGACAAAAATATTTAATAAATGTATATATGAACCACAACCAAAGTTTCTAGACCATTGTTTCTGACATTGTTGTCCTCAGGAAATGTACACTATAATCACCTGAGATTGTGCTGAAAATGTAGATTCCTGGGACCACTGAATCAGACCAACTGAATCAGAATTGCTTAGGATTTAACCCATGGATTTGCAATTTTAATAAACCTCTGGCTGATTTATACGCATGCTTAAGTTGAGAAGCCTGTCTATATTTTCAATCCAAAGCTTTCCAACATTGCCAGAGATGGGTTAAGTTAGCAGTTATGTAAGATTTTCCCTTGTTTATTTCTGCTACATAATGTGGGAGATTCCAACTCACATGAATCAGGAAGAACTTTATCTTGAGAGGAAAATATCTCATTGTTGGAAGTAATTTATTTTCTCTCCTTTTTCTAAAAAGCGTATATATACATATGTATATATGTACGTATTTGTGCATGTGTATGTTATGAGAAATAGAGAGGAAAAATGAACTGCTTCCTTCACCCTCACATGAAGAAAACCTTCGTGCAATCAAATTTGGTAAATAACTACAAGAAGAGATGCCACATTTGCGTGCATTTTGCACTTATTTTTACTTCCCCTGGCTACACAGTCCTTTTTAGTGAATAATACATGTCCTGTCCTCCCTCGTAAAACAGTCTTTGAATTTCAGTCATGGAAATCATCTTAAAGGGTCATTTTGTCCTTCCCTTGACCTCCAAGCCTCACAAATTTAAAATTCTATTTTTAAAAGATTTCCACAATTGCAATGTTCTTAAATCTCTTGGGAACTCATTTAATGTTGAACAGCCGTTTCTATTATCAAAAGCTTCTTTCTTCCCTCCCTTGTTTTGCTATTAAAATTCATTTTTCTCTATTATTTTTTCAACAAAAGTGGGAAATAGCTGGTCACCACAATCTTTGGGATAACTCTTCATTGAAAACTATTAATAATGACCCTTTAAACTGTTCTTTTCTAGCCTAAATAATATAAATCCTTTTAACCCTTCTTAGAATTCCCCTTTCTAACACTTCAGTTTTTTCTCTTCCTCTATCCTGCACTCACTTCATCCTTCTTAAGTTCTGGGGTGGGAAACTAGACACAGCAGGATTTCACCAGTGCTGAATGTAATAGGAGGATTACCTTGCTGTTCTTATTTACTCTACTCCTATTTATGCATCCTGTAGAACTCTGAGAGGTGCAGATAAGATGTAAATGGATGTCCTGATGATCATGGTCTGGAATAATTTCATAGCACTTTTCATAAAGATATGAATGTTATTCCCAGGAACCTGGCTAGTTTGTATCATAGTAATTACTTTCTGCCTATCTATAGCATTCTAAGTTTCAATTAGATGAATTATTCTTCACTTTCACCGGTAAAGCCATTATTGCAAAAAGTTGAGCAGAATAGAACAGCTCTGCATTTTAAAAGAGGGAGAAAGGACCATTTTATACTCAGCCTGTAAAGAGCGTTTCTTAGGAGTATGAAAGACAGTAATACAGTGTCCTGCTTCCCAAGCTAATGCACACAGTTCCAGATGCTCTTTTATTTTTTTATGCCCTTAGCTGACTTAGGTATCCTAAATCTTAACCAGAAAAATCTACCTTGATAGTGGATTTTATTCACCAATTCCAGTGAAATTTTAAGTAAAAGATGTTTAAAATAGAACATGAAATTGACAAATCCATAGGAGAGATTTTCATATTTCGTTGATTTAACTAAAAATGTGGAGAATTACTTGTTTTTTGTTGCCTTCCTCCATATTGGAAAAGAGCAAAGAAATTATATACATTCATTGTTCTATAAAAACATACTGAGTATTCATGGGTCAGTGCATGCAATTGGTTTATCTGTCACCAGAAGATCTAAAACAGGTTAGAGCAGTCTAGCTTTCTATGAGTTCTCTCTCTCTCCATCAGAATAGATATAATTTTTTTTTTGCCTTTTTTGCTTAAAAAATGTTGTCTTTGTTGTTATTCCATTTATTTGAACTCCAAGACTTTCTTTTTGCATTCCCTCACCTTTTTTCCCCACACTGACCAGTTTTAACCCATTTGTCTTTGCATACAGTCTGGAGACTGAATGTATTAATAGATGAAGACCAGATGTCCTATACAGCTAGTTTCGTTATGAAGAAAGATGACTTTACATCTCATTCCTTATCTCTTTCCTTACCTTCCTACCCAGCTACATTCTTTCCACTCTCAAGTCTGCTTATGCGAACTAAGGGAAGTTTCTACAAAATATTGAATATTTAAGTTCCATCTTAAAAACACAGATGTTGTCTTGCCATTCACATTCTTTTAATGGAAACTATTGCCTTTAGAATAAAATCTACACTCCTTTTTATGCAATTTATAATTTTTTTTGCCCCACATTATGCCAAAAGATTCTCCTTTTCAGTTTCTCTGCTCTCTTCCACACCTCCTCCTCCACCATTATTTTTCAGTTTATGTTTGTTGTTCTCCTGTTCCTCTTAAATGCTTCCTAGCATGGATGAAAAAATTATATAATTATCCTACTATTAAGATGTACCTCATGTATTTAATGCATTTGTGAAGCTTTTCTAAGTTTCCATTAACAGACACTGTTTCGTTCTTAATGCTCATACAGCAGGTAAAAAAAAAAATGTTTGTTGTAATATTTAACACTTTTATTAATATTTCTTATTTTGTAATCTGCCTTTTCCTCTGGAAAATGTGTGTTTAGATACCAGGATTATATAATCATTTGTTAAATAAATATTTTATAAAGATACACAAAATTTCAGGTAATGTTTTATGTGATATGACACTGGTGAAGAAAATAAACAATGGCCATTTTTTCATGTTGCTTTTCTTCTTCTTCTTCTTCTTCTTCTTCTACTACTACTTCTTCTGCTTCTTCTTCTTAGAAGGAGATAGAAAATAAGTGGACAAATAAACTTATTTTAGGGTATGGTAGAAAAACAAAACAAAAATATGTAATAGATATTATTTCGAATTTGGTCTATATTAAGGAAAATGTTTGGCAAAAGTGTATCTGAGTATGTGACCCTTACGCTGAGACGTGTATGATAAAAAATCCCTTGCTATGAAGATCTGGGAAAAGAGGGTTCCAGACAGATGGAACAGCATATGCTGTGGTCCAAACAGCAGGAAGGGGCTTGCTGGTTTGAGAAATGGAAAGAGGGCCAGTGTGACTAGAATATGGTAAAGGTGGAGGAGCATAGTCTGAGAAAAGATGAGAGAAATAGTCAATGACCGTATTAACTATATTATTAGTAGAAGTCCTTTAGTGAATTTTTTAATGGATAGTAAT
>NW_012150530.1:469257-474907 GCF_000956105.1 Propithecus coquereli | reverse complement strand
ATGTCTAATCTGTATAAGAGACTAGAAATTCCCTGCAATATTTCATTAGATTTGTCAACCAAATTTATTCATAAATGAGAATAAATGAGCATGTCAGCATAAGTTATTGAGGTAATTTGTGAAACTGTTAATGAGATATTTTCAGAGCTCATAAAAGGTAAGACCTACGTCATTAAATTACTGCACGATAATTTTATTTTGATACAGTAAGTGAGTTAATATTTTATCAAAAAGACACTCTGATGCATCAGTGACCTGAAGATGAACAGTTAAATGTTCCAGTGAAAGAGCTCTGATGTTACTTGGAAGTAGCTGACTTACAAAAGAATGTGAAGTTTTAAAAAAGGTGATTATTTAAAATACATTGGGTATATTTTAACTTTTTGGAAAGTAATTCATGATTATTAGGAAACAAATTAATAACAAGAATTACCTGAAAATTATAAAAATGATATATCTAAACATTTCACAGTGTAACAAGTATGTGGTATTTTTGGATATAGACCAAAACCTCAAGTGTTTACAGGATGCTTAAGGGATGAGCAAGTCTTACTAGTGAGTCCACAAAGACAATCAGATCATCATGGGTGTTGAATATATTGTGTTGTACCAAAAAAAAAGGACATATGTCAAAGAAAAAGAAGAGTATGTGAATGTATCACTGTTTAAAATGAATGTTTAAAAATAAAACTGTGTAAACATTGCAGCAGGAAAGGGAAGATGGTGATGTTGGGAGATACCACAAAGCATTTTGTTAGCAGAAGAAAAATAATGGGCTATTGGAATGAAAGCATCTCTACCTGCATGGAGAAGGAGTACCTATGATTTTTTAGACACTGACACTGACAGTATAGGGTTTGTCAAGAAACTGGTTCATTGAGTGTGCACTCTTCAACCCTTTGGCATTGTCTCTATGGTATCCTGAGATCCAGTATAATTTTAGTGATGCTTTAGGAACATTAACTAAAAACCCAATAATCAAGGTTTGCATACTTCAAAGGCAATACACAATTACCCTCTCTGTGTATAAGGGCCTAAGGGTCAAAACAGAAAAACATACATATAGATGAGCCTTCATAATACATCATTATAACCATAATTCATAAATACTCTTCCTTTTAACTGTGGCTTCATGTTGTCTCCTTTTATGTACCCAGGTAGATGGACATCTTCCTAAAATCTCTCACTTCAGGCTTTTGTTTACCTCAATAATAAGATCATCGCTGGCTTTCTTCCTTAAATAAAAGTGAGGTCAGACCCATAAGATCTAGCATGGACCAATCTTAAACCTAAGCAATAGACATAATCACACTGATTTCATTAAAAAATACCTAATGGGAACTTACTGGGGATTGGGCTCAAGGTAAGGAGCTGAAGATGCACTTAGGTATAAGCAATTCTTTCCCCACAGAGCCTGTAATTTAAGTAGGAAGATAGGAGATAGAGGAGGTATACATAAAAAGAAAAGCAAGTTGAGTTTTGGATGAGTATACTAAAAAGTCCCATAATTCTTTAAAAAGGGCACAGACAGAGAGGAATGTGATAGTTAGGAAGCCTTTGTGGACAAAAATGCCTTTAGTTGGGGCATAAAACAAAGGCAGTAATGACTTTAGCATGCTCTACAGTTATACAAAAGTTTTATACGTGTTTAATTTGTTTTAAGAACCATATACATTATTAATTTTCTGATTTTTTAAGCTACTGAATCTCAAGGAATTTCATGGTAGAGCTGAGAGTCAAATTCAAGCCTTCTGTTCTGTTATGTTTGTATTTGTGGTACCATGTCATTTAATGGAGGACTTAAGCAGTGAGGTAGGCCTTTATGGGAATGAAGGCAGGAAATGGTAAAGAGCATGGGACCTAGCATTTGGATCCTGGCTTTATTCCATTTTAGTTGTGTGACCTCTGACAAATAATGCCTCCATTTTGTCTATAAAATTTGAAAATAATAGTACTCACTCATGGGGTAGCTTTAAGAATTAAATGAAACAATATCTGCAGAATGCTTAGACTGGTATCTAGTACATATAAGCCAATAGTTCCAAAATTTTAGGTCTTAGGGAGCATTTATAACTTAAAAATTATTGTGTACCCTAAAGAATTTTATTTATATTTACCATGTAAGAATTTTTAAAACTATTTCTCTATTAACTAACTTAAAATTACAGTTGTACATTCATTACAAGCTGAACTAAGTAATATTTTTTAAGAAAAAAATAACTATATTTTCTAGACAAAAATATGCAATATAACTAGCATTGTTTTACATTTTTGCGTCTCTTTACTGTTTGGCTTAATAAAACAGATGAATTATCATATCTGCTTCTGCATGCAATCTGTTGTGATATGCTGTTTTTGTAAAAGTATATGGAAAAAATCTGGTGTCACACAGATATATAGTTAAAAAAGGGATGGACATTTTCAAAAACTTTGGGTATAATTGTGGATATACTTCTTTGATACTACACAAAAACTTGACAAATGATAGTTTCTTAAAGGTTAATTGCAATGTGAAATCTGAAACACATTTCATTATACAGTATCAGAAAATCACATTCACTGTCACCAACAATCATTTTAATTATTGGGAAGATCTTAGGCTTATGATGAGAGATGCAAGTTTTCTACACTTCTTACTATTTTTCCTTGAAATCTTGAACTTTATTATTGGCAACAAAAGATGTCAGTTGTTTCACTTGAAGATCGAGCTCAGTGTTCATTTTTATAAACATTTCTGCCAAATACTCATCTGAATAATTGTAATTTGTCAGTTGTTTTCTTCAAGTAAAAATTATTTTCCATGTAAAAAGCAGCTAGTTTAATTCTAAGCTCAAATAATTGAATAACTACTATTTCTCAAAATGATCATCATACTTTAGTATGCAGCAAAAGTGCTTATGTAAATTTTTCATGTTATCATATGGAAAAGAAAAGACATACTCAAGGGTTGTGATTTAATAAATTTTTACTGCTTCATGGGCATCCTTATATGAATCCGACTTTTTTTTTTTTTTTAACAACGAGTGTGCGGTGGTAAAGAATATAGTGACTAATCCTACAGTTTGGTGCCACTACCTTGGTTTATACTCAGACATTAGCAGTTTTCTCCACCATTCCTTTTGCACCGTTAGTGCAAATGTCAACACAATGAAAATGGCAAACAACATTTTAGCATAACAAAAATAGCTTTGACCTCGTGAACTCTTAGAAAGTGTCTTGGAACCTCTAGTATCCTCCACCATACTTTGAGAACCATTGTATTAGGCATTCATGTTAGCTATTATTATTAACACTATTAACAAGCAAGTGCCAAGGTTTGTGCAAAGAATTAGTAGACTCGATAAATGTAAATGGACGAATTATGTAGGAAATACACTTGGGAAAGTAAGGGTCAGATTATAGAGAGATCTATTTAATAAAGGGCTGTATACTGAAAAATCAAACAAAACATGACCTGAAAATTTACTTGTTTTGCAGGCCATATCAAGATATTCTAATGAAGCATAAAAGGATGATTCAATCCAAATAAGTACAGCAGTCTGATGGATATAGGCCACATATCTAAATAGTCATATAGTGTGTGGATTTGAGTTATTCACTATTGTTCAAATGTGACTTTTGGATGTCCAGTTTTGTCATACTTAGATGTGCATGTCCTTACATGAAATACATCCTCCATGGCACCTAGCCCAAAGGACAACATAATTATATATACTATTGAATAATTATTGACTAATATGCAAGTAATATTTTATATCCACTCTTTGTGTATGCTTTAGTAACATAAACACAAGAAGAGTGATTGCGTATTTAATAAATGTAACATTTGAAAATTGTAGCTAGGTGGCATTTCTTTTATATACTTCTAAAAAAGAAGCAGTATTCTATACCTTCTATATAACATGTCGTTTAGACTTGTATTTATCTGGAAGGAAAAATTCATTAATGACATTGGTCTTGTTCATTATACTGGAACGATATTTAAAATCTATAATTAACATTTATGTAGTACTTTGTATTAGAAAATAAACAATAAGCTTTTTGTATATCATACTCTCATTCAATTCTATGAAAAATCCTGTAAAATCTGAGTTCTTATCCCCATTTAATTGTCCTTTCTACATAACCTTCAACCTTCAAAGCTGAGAATTGAAAACCAAGCTTTTAACCTAGAATTTTTTATTTTTGTGTAGTCTTAAGCAAACATATCATAGTTACATTCATTTCCTATAGAAAATATACAACTTGTCATGCTGCTATATATAATCAAAATGTTAAAACCTTCCCGAAAATATATTTGTTAATCTGGCATGGTCAAATGGCATTGTAAAACTAGAGTAAAAATTCTTGCAGCTCAGCTTCTGTTTGCCAGCAGAGGTTGCTCTTAGGTTAGTGATTATTTTGAGATTACACTGTATTAAGACTACTAAGCAACTGAAGGGAGGCTACATTATGATGTAATTATGCAGCAGTTAGATTTAAATTGAACAATAACTACTTGAATGACTCTCACATGTGTGTTAATCTCCACATTATCAAAAACTACGCTCTTTACAAAGATATCTCTGTAGCAGAACAGAAAGTGACATTCTTGTAATAAAAACAGTTTATGGTTTGGTAGGAGCTAAGAATCGATAATTTAGAAAATCACAAAAAATTTGAGGCATATCAGGAAAGATTTCTAAAATCATACACAATCTAATCACAGCATTTCTTCAGTTTGCTAGAAAAAATACAAATCAGTACACATCTATGTCCATCTCCATTGATACGGGGTAAAAAGAAAAGTTAAAAAAAAAAAAAAGAAAAAATGCACATCTGTTTAAACAAATGTAAAAACACAAGCAATTGCATATATAAACATTTTGTAATAGGCATTTTTAAATTTTTCAACATTTAGAAAAGGTCTACTTGTTAATAAGCAGAATACATAAATCTAAATAGTGACATAGAATAGACTACTTTTTTTTTTATTTTGCAGATGTTCATGTATGTGTTAGGCAGTTATTCCAGGTCTCTTAGGGATCAAAGTCTGTGCCTTGCCCTGGTGCAATTGCCCCACCTGGGAAGAAGGAGAAGAGTGGGCCCCAGACCCCCATTTTGGTCCTTCACCACCTTAAACCTGCCTTTATCTACTGCCATATCTGGGAGAGAAGGGACTACCCTAGGAATCTGCCGATCAGAACTTAGTGTGCCAGCTGCAAAAGAATGCAGAAGACTTTCTAGCCCAGGAACCAAGCAGCATAGGTACCATAGAGTCCGGAAAGTGACCTAGAACAATTCACATGGGTAGTAAGGTCATGCAACTTCCAACTGTCCAATAAAACTGGTTCTACGGTAATGTCTGAGACACAGGGAGGTCCCAACCCAGGCACTATAAGGCAAGACAGACGATAATGAGGCCCTTCCTTTTGCTCTCCCTTTGCTGCAACAATGGGTCTGGTTGTCATCTGTGGCATTTGTATCATGCTTTGTAAATGTATATCTTGCTCCTGCTCTATAATCCTATCTTTCTCTAATCAATACATCTTATTTTTGTTCTTGCCTTACTTTGGTGTGTCTGGTCATTCTTTGGCCATGAGCACGCTAAGAACTGACATTTCAGACTGAAACCTGACATATTTTCTAAGTTTATTTTACGAGGGGATGG
>NW_012150530.1:466501-467992 GCF_000956105.1 Propithecus coquereli | reverse complement strand
GGGGTCTCGCTCTTGCTCAGGCTGGTTTCGAACTCCTGAGCTCAAACAATCCGCCTGCCTTGGCCTCCCAGAGAGCTAGGATTACAGGCGTGAGCCACCGCGCCCGGCCCTCATTTACTTTCTTTTCCTTTTCTTCCCATCAATGTTTATTTTCAACATAGATTTATCTGGGATTAGTTTTGCTAATTTTTTTTTCTTATTTAATACTAATATTTAAAAATAATATCTTAAAATTTGTTTATCAATATTGCGAATATAAACCCTATTAAAATTAGTTTTAAGTGGGTTAATAGAATTTTAGCGCTAAAATGTTCTATAAGTATAATAAGTTATTTTGAACTTTTCAAAGAAGAGCTCTAATTCTATCTTTCATATATTATTTTGTTTTAAAAATATAGTGTTATTACATTCATGTGGCTAAGCTGTTCTCAATATTACTCAACCAATTGGAAGGCCTGGCAATAGTTGATAGTATCAAACATTAATTAGAAGCCATAATTCTAATAATGTTAGGTAGATAGTGAGGGATTCTAGGTCTCCTAGGGAAGGAAGTGGGTGCCGTTGTGGTTCACCCCCACAGATGGGCTTTCATAGAGGCCCATGGGAGATCCGCAGATGCCGTAAGACTCAGGTTATATAACTCCAAAGTGTCCATCAAAATGGTGCCATGATGACATTGCAACCACCCAGAGGTGCCTATCTGGACACTATAAAACAAGACCCAGACCATAACCAAGCTCTCTTTTGCTACGACAATGGGTCTGGTCATCATCTGTGGTGTATGTACCTTGCTCTGTAAACCTCTATCTTGCTCTTGTTCTATAATCCTGTCTTTCTTTCTTCAATAAACCTCATTTTCATGCTTGTATAACTTTGGTGTGTCGGGTCATTCTTTGGCCGTGAGCACAAAAAGAACTGACAATTCAGATTTCCAAACCTGACAATAATACCTAACCAATATTACTAGAAATAATAATACAAATAATAACAATGACAATTGGAAACAACAATAATACTTACCCTTATGATTATCTGCTTTATCAAGTACCTTGCACATGAAGAAATTGATTCTTAGAAAAGTTTTTCATTGTTTAGTCAGTCTACCAGAAATATTTATGGAGCTTTTTAGGTATATTTTAGGCAGGAGCAAGTTACGCAACTTGCACCAAAACTGAGATCTCAGAGTTGGGTCTCACAATAGTCTGTGCAACTCCAGCAGCAACTGTCTTTCCTCTATGGCAGACTTCTTCCCAGTTGGGAAATTTCATGGGCTTCTGATATGAAATTTGCCTTCTTTCAAAAATATCTGATTTCTGAATCGATTCATAAATCCTATTTGGTCATTATTATGATCACATAACTACTACTTTAAACATATAGCTAGTATGTTTCCATCTACATTACTACTAAAGATGTAAAGTAAAATAGAAATCACCTTCCAAATTTTTAAGTACTTTTAAATATTAAAATATGTGAAACACTGACTGTATT
>NW_012150530.1:464138-464575 GCF_000956105.1 Propithecus coquereli | reverse complement strand
GTAAAATTAATTGAACCAAATACTTTCTTAAAATGGTACTTTAAAAACTGATTTTATTTTAAAAGTTTTAAAATGTCAGAGAATATTGTGAATTAAACTTTTGTGTTCATTATTAGAAATATGAAGCTTTGAAAAAGGAAAAATGCCCTGCCTATAATATTTTCTGCAAATATGCATTTGAAACCAAGAAATATTCAAAGTACTGTTTTAAAACATCTTATCAGTAACAATAGATTATCTGTAACAATGATCTGTATCAGGTGTCAGCAAACTTTTTCTGTAAAGGGACAGATAGTAGATATTTTAACTTTTCCAGGCCATGTGTTTTCTATCATAACTAACTCTGCCACTGAAGCACATAACCAGCCATAGACCATATGTAAAGAAAAATGTGGCTTTATTCCAATAAAACTTTATTTACAAAAATAGCTGGTGGG
>NW_012150530.1:457844-462023 GCF_000956105.1 Propithecus coquereli | reverse complement strand
AAAAATCAAAAATTTAATCTTAACTTCTTGAAAACTGCCCTTTGATAAACTGAATGAATGTTTTCTTTCAAACCTTTGAAAGGATTTATATAACTATCCCCAAATTTTTCATATACTTAATATGTAAAAGTATTTTCCTATGAGATATTCATAATTTAATTCTGACATAAAAATGAATGTTTTCCATTAAGAAAAATAATGATACTATTTCTTTTCAGAGTGTCTTCGGACTTTCATTTCCTTCGTGGAGAAAACAATGTCATAAATATTTTGAAAGAAAATTTAGATCAAAATTGACTTTTAGACCAAAAAATAAAAATAAAATATTTAAATTTAGCTTCCTAATAGGTATTCAGCATATGCATAAAGGGCATGCATATATTTGAGGATATACAATTTTAGTCAATCCCAATCAATATACATGTTAATATAAGACATTTGAATAACATATCTTGATTTCAAACTTTACATACTTAAGTACATGCTACTTGTGTCAAATAAAATGGAGTATTAGTTTTGGTCACATGCAAATGTAACCAGGAATATACATGACTATGGTTTTGGGATCCACTGCAGGCCAGGAGTTTGAGATTAGCCTGGGCAACATTGTAACACCCTGTCACTACAAAAAAAAAAAAAAATTAATCAGGCATGATGGTGTGCTCCTGTTGTCATAGCTACTGGGGAGGCTGAGTCAGAAGGGTCTCGAGCACAGGAATTCAAGGATACAGGGAGCTATGATAATGCCACTGCACTGCAGCCCAGGTGACAGAGCAAGACCCCATATCACAACTAAAAATAAACTCACAAAAATTTAGCATTATCTTCTCTTCAGTTAATCTGTAAAGTATGTATATCCAAGCAATATCATTAGAAAAGCTTTTGTAAACCATATCTTTTGTACAGTATTTCTTTGAACAGTTGTAAGATAATTTTAAAAAATTAAAGAGAGAAAAAGGAAAAGAAGTAAGAAAACAAATGAGAGAAAAAGAGACAGAGAAATCGGTTATCATATTTAAAGTTTAAATAGTTCCCTTATGAACTCTTTTGGGGAGCTTAGGGCAGCTGAAGATCTATCACAGTCACAGTAGCCTTAATAAACCCTGGGATAGGGCCTGACACCATAGATATATAAAAAAATGTTTGTTAAAAAAAAAAAAGATTGAGCAATGCAGAATAATGGCCTTCCATACAATTATAGATAGTTTCTTGTGTTTTTTAAATAAAAAATTAATATTAGTACATATTAGATGCCAAGTAATTTTCTAAGCATTTTATACAAATTAGTTTCTTTAATCCTCTCAACAGTCTTGTTAGATGGATATGAGTCCTATTTTCTTTTTTTGTGATTAGTAAACTGTGTTATAGAGAGATTTGGTAATATTCTGAAGATTAAATCTATGTAAATGCCATCCAGGGACTATGTGCTTAATCACATCATTAACGCTGCTTCACACATATGACATTGAACTGTCTGTTATCCAATTTTTTTTTTTTTGGGGGACAGAGTTTCTCTTTGTCACCCCAGCTAGATTGCAGTGGTGTCATCATAGCTCACTGCAATCTCAAACTCCTGGATTCAAGCTGTCCTCCTGCCTCAGCCTCCCGAGTAGGTGGGACTACAGACATGTGTCACAATGCCTGGCTAATTTTTCTTTTCTTTATTTTTTTTTGTTGCTTAGCTAATTTGTCTGTTTTTTGTAGAGATGAGGCTGGTCTCAAACTCCTGGGCTCAAGTGATCCTCCCACTGTAGCTTCCCAGAGTGCTAGAATTATAGGCGTGAGCCACTGCACCCGGCCCTGACATCCAATTTTTATCAAAAGTCCAGCTGAGATTGGGAGATTGCGTGTGTGTATGTTTGTGTGGCAGAAAAGGGGATGGTGTGTTTGAAGGTATGCCCTATGCTCATACCTCAATACCAATGTTTCTCATCTTTATTTCCTCTCTCTAGCATATCTGAAGTTTACACCACATTTCATGGATTGCGTAAGGCATATCATAGATAATACCCCCTTAGGTGAGCATTTTAGATTCTCAAGGGTGAAGATTGGATAGTTAGAAATCTGTCTTCTTATTCAAGTTCTTCCCAAATGAAGCATATCTCCTTTTTATTCTTCTTTCTCCATTCCAATGCAAATACATTTTCTATAGTCCAGAATTTATTCCTGGATGAAATGATATATTTGGATGGCATTCAGAATTATTTTTATAACTGCACGAGCTCTTCATACTGATAATATTAACAGACATTTAAAGAAACTAATATGAAACTCAGCATTGTATTTACTTCAGGGATGTTGAGGATGCTTCACTACATCATTTAGCCTCTGCTTTTTGAGAGAAATGTTTCCCTCCTAAGTGGCAACATATTTACTGCTTTCTTCAAATAATTGACTTGTTTCTTTTCGTAGATAATGTGAATTATACAACAGATCATGTTTCATTTTTTGCTTTGACCACCACAACATGATGTTTAAAATTTGCAACTCTTTTTTTTTTTTTTTTTAATAGCTTCATGCCCTGGGGACCTGTACAAAACTGGTCTCGCTTTCACTCATTCTTTATCTGCATGGCCCTTTAGTTCTATTTTTTTTTATTTATTTAATTGTAGATGTTGAAAAGTAGTTTTAATTTTTTAATGAAGCAGTATAAAATAAATTAACAAGTAAACAGCATTTGAAATGCAGAGGTTAAGAGAAAGAATAAACACAGTAGTCAAGGTCATCACTCAATGTCAGAAAATTGGAAATAAGATGCTTTAATAGGCAGGCAGTGGAGAATCCATGAACAAGCAATAACTAAATGTCTAAGTTAGGAGTCAGGCAGTCAGCCTGAGGATGTCTGTCATCTGACTTCTAAAAGATTGAAATAGGGGGCAAATTAACAAGGTAAGCACTTATGTACGCTGGCACTCAGGCTTAAGAATTAGCACATAAGCTAAGAGAAAATCTAGATGAGGAATTCAAGAGTCATTCTTGATAATTCTCTCACCCTTAACCCCTGTATTTAAGCCATCAGAGCTACTTAATCCATTCTGAAAGAGCTATTTTATACTATTTTCTTTATATGCTTCTTCCATGGCATATGTCTCTTCAGGAATACTACAATGGCCTCTAACAATGATCTTTCTTCTTCTTTTATCTTGCCTGATAAAATTGTCATATTTTAGCCAGAGTTATCTTTCTAAAGTTCATCGTCATAAATATGCCTCTACTATCTTTATATACCTACAATGGATTCCAATTTCTGTTACTATGATGTTTGGGGGCTTATTTGCCCCATCATCTGACTCAGAGTTTTGGAATGAGTCCTTATCTCTCCTACCTTAGAGTTATTATACATAATATGTTTTTTTTTCCTTTTTTGACCTTGTTTTCTGTCTTTCTCCTGGTTCTGTGTCTAGTTAATTTTATTTCATCTTTGAATCTCCATCTCATGTGCCAATTTCTTAGTGATGAATTCTCCGTTGCCCTCTCAACTTGGAGCAGAGCCCTAGCTATACACTGTCAGAGCACTCTGTATTTCTGCTTGTCATAGTAATGTGTATATCTCTACCATCTAGCACAGTTTCTGGCACACATTCATTCCTTTATAAGTTATTGTTTAATGAAGAAATAAATGACTAACAGCAAGAGTGATTTTATACTGATTTTCATAAGATTGAGCAAAACATCTTAAACTTTTTTTGGTTAAGATCAGAAATGGTCCTTGTGGCAGAGTCATTGCTAAACAGCTAAGAAAGATTTTCAAGTTTCCAGAGCGATAAGGAGAGAACACAAGGTCTGATAGATTGCTTCTATAGCCACAATGAGACTCCAATCAGTTAACAGATTTCAGAACCTGGGACTACATGATTCTGGCCTATGATAAAAACATGTCATCCTAACTAACAGCATTCCAGTTAAAAGAATTTTCACAGCTCATAATTTACAAAGTGTGGAAGTATAGGATTCTACTGAAACCTTATAATACTATTTTCTTTTACCACTTCTGTTCAACATAGTACTGGAAGTCCAATCCAGAGCAATCAGGCAAAAGAAAGAAATAAAAGGCATCCAAATTGGAAAAGAGGAAGTCAAATTATCTTTGCTGATGATATTATCATATATCTAGAAAATCCTAAAGACTCTGCCAAAAGACTACTAGATTAAAAAAAATGAATTCAGTAAAATTTCAGG
>NW_012150530.1:455082-456972 GCF_000956105.1 Propithecus coquereli | reverse complement strand
GAAAAAAAAATAAAAAATGGGCAAAGAATGTGAACATTTTTCAAAAGGAAATATACCAATGGCCAACAAGCCATTGTTGAACATTAATCTATGTTGGGTCTGTAACTAATGAGAAAATATTAGTCTTTAAAGGCTAGTATGGATGGCTATATTATATTTATTCCTTTGGTGCATTTTTCTTTGGAGTATTTTCTAATTCCATGAAATAAGATCAGGACTCCATTCTTTTATTGGCTCAATGAATGATACAACCTGTTGATTTTAGAAAAGACTATCAAATTTCAGCCATTTTAGCCATTTCTTGTTGAACAAGAAATGTTCAACATCACTAATCATCAGAGAAATGCAAGTTAAAACCACAATGAGATATCATCTTATACCAGTTAGAATGATATTATAATAAAAAGTCGAACAATAGCAGATGTTGGTGAAGATGTGGAGAAAAGGGAATGCTTATACACTCTTAGTGGGAATGTAAATTAGTACAACCTCTTTGAAAAATAGTGTGGAGATTTCTCAAAAAAAACTAAAAATAGAACTACCATTCAATCCAGCAATCCCACTACTGGATATCTATTCAAAAGGAAACAAAGCATATATCAAAAATATACCTACAATTTTATATTTATTGTAGCATGATCCACAATAACAAGGATATGGAATCAACCCAAGTGGTCATTGACAGATGATTGGATTAAAAAAGATGGTATATGTACCATGGAATGCCACTCAGACATAAAAATAAATGAAATCATACCTTTTCCACAAACATCAGTGGAGTTGAAGGCCATCATTTTATGTGAAATAATTCAGAAACAGAAAGTCAAATATTGCATATTCTCACTTATAAGTGGGAGGTAAATAATGTATACACATGGACAGACAGTGGAATGATAGACATTGGAGACTCAGAAGGCTGAGAGGAAGAGATGGTGGGAGGGGAGTGAGGAATGAAAAATCACTTAATGAGTACAATACACTATTGGGCGATGATTACACTATAAGCCCAGACTTCACAACTATGTACTATATCCATGTAACAAAACCACACTTGTACTCCTTAAGTCTACAAAAATCAAAATGTATAAAAATTTAAAAAAGGAAAAAGAGTCAAATTATTCTTCAGAATTATTGAATCAGAGAGAGAGATTGAGAGAAAGAGAGAGATAATTTTGGTCATTGGGGATCCCAAGTAATTTTATGGTCACCATTTTGTTTCACTCCCATAATTTCATTTGGGAGTTAATCTATGCTGGGTCAGTAACTAATGAGAAAATACTAATCTTTAAAAGCTAGTATGGGTGGCTATATTATATTTATTCCTTTGGTGCATTTTTCTTTGGAGTATTTTCTAATTCCATGAAATAAGAGGACTCCATTCTTTTATTGGCTCAATGAATGATGCAACCTGTTGATTTTAAGAAAGACTATCAAATTTTAGTGAATTTTAAAAAATAAGCTTCAGAAAAGCCCATATAGAAAATTTGGAAACATCAGAATGCTAAAAATTATTCTAGCCATTCGAAAACCACTAGAGTTACTTTTCTGGCATTTTGCCATGTGTCTTTTAAAGGAAACTCTTACCTTGAAAATACAACCTCAGAAAAAACCAAAGATACACAATACAACATAAGAGATAAGGCAGCTTACAAAAAAGAGCTAAAGTTGTGAACTAACTGCTGCTTGGCAGAAGCTGCGAATCAATCATACAGCTTGCAGGAGAGAAGATTTGGTGATCTCAAAATGAAAAGCTTTTGTTTGGTTAATTTGGATGAACTTTATATCTTCCATTAAACATTGAACTATTTAGTCTATGTGGTGATGACCACTACTACAATTACTATAATAGTTCATTGATATTCTCTTTACAAAAAATTTTACACAGACATC
>NW_012150530.1:443293-444867 GCF_000956105.1 Propithecus coquereli | reverse complement strand
TAGTACTTCCATTAGCCAATATTATGTTATTGAAATTTGAATATATTTTATAGGTATCATGTTTTCTAGAATTGAATATATTTTATCTCACAGTTTACTTTTCTTTTTCTCACTATATTCATTCAAGTTGCTCAGGACAACCTAAATACTAACTAATGCAGAGTGTTTCCAACCTTGAGAAATAACATGTGTTATCCCCATTATATAAATCATGATTTGCTTTTCAGAATTTAAGTATGTGTCCAAGTAAAAATTCCAACATAACTTTCTATGGTAAGAATGATAGAGATGTTAGAATTGAGGAGTCTGACTTTAAAGAGCATTTGGTAAGATATGAACTGCTTTTCAAGTTACCACAGACAGTATCACCATAGGTTTGCTACTGCAAAATATGCATCTTTCTCTCTCCAGCCTCTGGTAGCAACTTCCTAACTATTAATACTTGCCATTCATTTGCTAAAACAATTGGCATAAATTTTAGGTTTTTACTATGATTTCACTCCATTTCCAAAACAAATGTTTATATTACTCAAACAGGTTAGGTTAGGCTAAAGAATCAAATAAAACCCAAAATACCAGTGGCTTAATATTTTAAATGTTTATTTCTCATTGAGGCAACATTTGATGAATGCCAGGTATCTCAGTTGGGCGGGCCCTCAGAAAAAATGGCTTCCAAGGTCACCACAGAAGAAGACAGGGTGAGAAAGCTAAGTAAGTTGTCTTAAATGGCTAGAATGATGAATTTCTTCCATCTCTTCTGTCTACATTACATTGGCAGTCACGTGATCAACATAATTATAAAGATGACTAGAAAGTATAAAGGGACACATAGGGATAGTCTCTGCCACAATCTCTTATTAGAAAATCTTATCAAACTTCAAAATCTGATGGAACTCATAAAAGAACTGTACTGTCAAGATAATGGGAACAATTTTTTTAAAATTAATGTTCTTTTTAATTGACAGATCATAATTGTGTATCTCTATGGAATGCGACGTGATGTTTTGATATATGTATACAATGAGGAATGATGAAACCAAACTAGTTCACATATCCATCACCTACATAATGTCTTGACCTGAGGCAACCATCTTGTTATGGTGACCATGAGGAGAAGTCTAAATTAATCTCAGAGATTTTGGTCCTGGCATTGCGAGCTATGAAACCAACATCAGCAGCTGGCTATCTTCAGTCTTCCTGTTATGAGGGAAAAATTTACCTCTATGTTGCAGCCACTTTTGGTCTGGTATTCTGTTAACTTACAGATTAAAACATGCCTGTTAGAAACAATGCTGTATAAATTTAAAATGGTGCCTTATAAATTTATAATGAGACATTTAACTATCAAATCTACTAGGACACTTATTTCAAATTATTGAGTTTCTTATATTTCTATAGCTAGGAAAAGAAAATTATAAACTGGTGAGTATGGATTTTGAAAAAATGGATTTCATTAGAAGAAAAAAATGTCTAATGACAACAGATTCAGATAACTGACCTGCCATTGTCATAGTAGGGATAGTTTTGCCTATGCAGTAAAACATTCCAAGTCTACTATATAGGAATATGTTTAC
>NW_012150530.1:440890-443243 GCF_000956105.1 Propithecus coquereli | reverse complement strand
ATTCTAGGTAATGGGAGAGGAACATTTTATAGATTGCTAATATTATGTACATATTTCAAGACTTCTTAGGTATTTGGAATGCCTAGAATTTATATTATGGGAATCAGAAGTGTAATCCACTTACATGCCACAAACTATTCGTGCTGATCATTTTGGCAGATATCTTTCTGAAATGAGTTACTCTCTACCCTGCCTTAGTAAGTAGGTGATCTGAATGTAACTTACAATTCTCTTTATGATTGTGAGTCATATCCCTCCTCTTTTCTAAAAAAATATTTTAATATGTGTTCCAAAATGTATTCTATTCCACATCCTTTGAGGTTCAGTGCTGTAATTACTTCCTCCATTGGTAGCAATGACAATTTATCTTTATTCCTAAATATGCTCATGCCTTCTTCTTTCTAAACTAATCATTTGCTTAGGCTCTTCACTCTCCTATAACTATCGTTCAATCCCTACCTTCCTCATTAAATTCCAACACTCCCCATATATCATGTAACCTCCAAACAATTCAGACTCTTTCCTTATTCATCTTCATTTTTATCTTCTCTGCCTGCCTTTATGTTGAATTTTGAATGTCAGTAACAGAAACCAGGAATAGGTATTTTTATACAATACTGTAGAGCTTATGCTACACAACAACACATACTCTGAATCAAGTATTTCATAAAAGTTATTACAAGCATAAAATAAACAGAGCTATCATTGAATTCATCTATATCTCTTACTGAAAGCAATTTTAAAACATCACAAATTTTATACTGCGAGGATAAGGAAAGTTGGAGTGCAAGGACTATGCACCTTGAATATATCAAAAAATTTGATAGAGGAGCATATTTCTCATTGTTTGCAGCTTTGTTTTAATTGTGTTTCATAATATTAACAGGATTTTAAAACAAATAAAGATAATGTAAATTTTCATGGAAACCTTTCTTCTCTTTCATCTAGCCCTGGATATAATTATGGCGCTCCCTCTTTCTGATGTTAAGGTGCTCTTGCCACACTATCCTCAGCTTCTTGCAGTTCTGATTGAGGAGAGAGTTTTTAGCAGTCTATTAACTTGTTATTCAGTTATTTGGAGACTGAAGTATGTGACCATTGTATGGAATTTATATTCCAATTTGGTTAGGACTCTGCCTCATACAGAGGGTCTTAGAGGACAGACATTCTAACATAGTGCTATAGAAAAATAATAGTAGTATTGATAGAAACCAGAAGTTGGATGGAAGGCTTATTTAAATTATAGATTTAGGAAATTTAGGAGTGTGATAAGATATTCAATACCAATATTCTGAAAGATGTTGGACATATATGATAAAAATCAGAAAGAAGTCAGAGATGCACATATTTTAGCATCATCTATATATGGCCATTAATGATGATTAAATCAACAAGAGAAGAAATAAAAAGAAAGAACATTACTTTTTCTTTGGGCTTCAGGAAGTATTCATATTCGGGGGGTTAGTGAGGAGAGAATGTAAAGTAAAGGGTCAAAGAGATACTACTCGTCAGATAAAAGGAACTTTAAGAATATGATGTGTTGAACAAAAAAGATCATTTTCAAGAATGAAGAGTTGGCCAGTAGTGATATAAATTCTGCAGCAAGATTTCCAAGAGCTAAAACCTAGAAGAGTACATTGATTAGTCAATAAGAAAGTAATTTGAGATTTAAAGTGCATGTTAATATAGTTGTGGGTGAATAAGCCAATTTGAGAAACTAAGAAGAGGAAAACATCATAATAAAATAAAAAGTAATTGACACAGGACACTAAATTGAGAATTTTGTGAAAGCTGAGTATATCCTCAAACTCTTCACCTTAATTTATTCTTTACGCCTTTCTTTTCTTAATCTTTCTTTTCTGATGTGTCAAGTCAGTGTATTTGATTAGTGGCCTGGGTTTACATTGCCTGTATTCTGGCAGCAATGGAAGCTGGAATCATAAAGTAGGAAATTCCTTCTGACACATGGAGTGTCTTCAAAAGGGTCTAGAGAGCTAAAACAGCAGAAAAACAATTGTCCACTGTAACATTGTGTGATATGTTCCTGCTTGAGTGGAGTATAAGTTCCATTTTGAGGAATAGTGTAAAATTGTATAAATAAAGTCAGCCAATTAAGGAGAGTCTTAAATGTCAGACTTACGAATTGAGACTATTTGGCAAATGATATGCTGCCAAGAAAGCAAACAAAGTAACAGTGCACTGTTCTCAGAAGATTAATCTGGCTACAATATATGGAGGAGAAATAAGAATGGAAATCAATTAAACTAGCCAAGAGATTTTTGCAACACTGAAGTCAAGATATCTCATGAGTCCTGCCTCTTGGGTCCTTGTGGCAGCAGGATTGAAAAGAGGT
>NW_012150530.1:436667-439301 GCF_000956105.1 Propithecus coquereli | reverse complement strand
CTCTCTCCCTCCTAAATGTTGAAATCAACAGTGTTGAAATTATAAACACCATTTATGAAAGCTATTTTCTCCATTGTTTTGTGAATTCTTCAACCAAACACATATGATGTCTCTCTCCATTGATCTTGGCTAGCATTTATCTATATTTTTTGTACGTAACATAACCTTCATTTCTTATACTTACTATATCCTTACTCTTGTGCACTTTTCTTCCTTGCATACTAAATTGTAGATTTACTCATCTTTGTATTTCCTAAAGTGCTTAGTGTGGAGGTTATAGAAAATAAGCTCCCATATTAATTTGACGATTCACTATTGTTGTGATTATAGTTTTTTATTTGGTCCTACGTCTCCTTTTTGTTTATTCAACTATATCATCTTTCAGATTATACTGTGCATTCTGCAATGTATTAACACAGTGTCATCCATTTTCTTTATATGTTTCCATAGCTCTGAAAATAACATTTTATATATGTTAAAGATAGTTTTTGCTCTTGACAACAGTTGTATTAATTTGCTGGTGAATTTACCTTTGAATTTTTTTACTGCCTATAATATTTGGTAAGAATAATTGCTGTAAAAATGGTAATAATTGTAGTTTGCTTCCCACAACCTGAAGTACCACTCTCTTAAATGATCTTAAAGATCTACATGTATCCTCTCACAAATAGGACGATTTTAAAAATCACAAACATCTAAAATTAGCTCATAAGATGTTTAAAAAGGAGAATGTGTTCAGAGATGTAATTTTTGGTAAACAATTGTAATCTAATAATATAATTAAAATTTTAAAATGACTAAAATATCAATTGAAGTTAAAGGTAAATGGTGGTCCTATAATAAAGTGGTTACCAAAAAATATTGCAACAAACAAATTTTTTCACCAAAAAAATCCTGAAAAAAAATTTAGTACTAATTTGTATCATTATAGTATAGCCTTAATGAAATTCCTCATTATAAATGCCAAGATATATGAAAAGAGGTGTTAGTATTCATTTGAAATTATTAAAGCAAAACAAACACATACACTTGATATTATACCACAGCGTCATCCATCTTAATGTAAACACAGCAATTTGCTCATGTGATAATTGACTAATTTTTATATATGTAGTTTATTTATTCACATGATTTCAGAATTAACCAATATGGAGGTGCAATAGCAAAACATGCATAAAAATAGTCTCAGAACAATATCTCTTTCTTAGATTTATTAACAAAATATGAAACCACAAAATCTGAGACTAGTACTTTATCTCTAGTTTCCAGATGAACTAACTAAGGGTCCTTTGGTCAAGGTCTGTCTAAGTTTTGATTCACAGGAAGCAGAATCTACATGAAATTTAGGGTGCAAGACATTTATTAGGAAATGCCCTGGAATTGACATCTGAAGAAAGGAGAAGAAGGAAGGAAGATTAGGCGGAGGGAGAGGTCCAGTTCTTATGTAGGTTGGACAGCCTCAGGGGACATCACAGGGAGCTAAAAAAGACCTGTCAGAATTATCGTCCCAAGTTGGACAGAAAAAACTAGCTTTTATAATCCAGCCTTGGGCAGTCAGTGGATGTAGCCCCCAGGAAATGTGTGACTTTGGGGGAATTGAATCTGCAGCTCAGTCCTTTAAAGGCTTAGAGCTGCAGGCTTTCTGCCATCAGTGCTTCCAGCAGCTGGAACAGTAAGTCTCTCCTTGAAGGGAGATTGGTCAGAGCATATGTATGATCACATAGCTGCTAAAAGAATCTAGATTCATGCCAGTCACGTTTATCCCCAAGGCCTGATTTTTTTAACCACTATGCTATAATACAAACCTATTCTCTCTTTCTCTCCTTTGTAGGTCCTGACAGCCACCCACTAGGCTGAAAGCCTCAATCCTTAGTCTTGCTCTCATGTACCACAGCTTCTCTTTCACCATCCTCCACTGAGCATGCCTCAGGACTGTAGAAAGACAATCATTTCCACATTCATGAAACCACCTTACTAAACTGTACTTTCAATATTTGTACTTTGAAAATGCTTCTAGCTAGCTATATTCTTTTATTGATTTATTCAAACAAACATTTATTAACTACTATTTGCCAGCAATTTCCAAACCCTAGTTTGGGAATACAATGAAAAGGAGAGTAGAATGATCCTGATTCAGTTTTTTCATTTCATTGGTTCTTCAGATTAGGCACCAGGACCAGGCACTTTCTACCTCAAGGGGAGTTTCTTTCCCAATCTTTTTATGCTGTGGTTTTTAAAGGTCATTGTTTTTTCCTGAATTTTTGGTGATATGTTTCATCAACCAAAGGATTCTTTCTCATGGGACTAACAGGTATTCATATAAATAAACTCTCAATTGCTCAAGGTGCCCACCAGACTTGGACTTGCCCAGATTTTTGGTGTGTCCTATTCTTAGGAATCTACTCTGCAACCATAGATACCTGGATACAGAGAAATGAATTTGACAGGAAATTACAATTGCTAGAGGACAAAAGTTTCTACAGTGGTGGCAATTGACCACTGAAATTGTAATTTTCAATTGTTGTTTTAGAAATTTCAAAACTGATGAAAATGTGTTGTGTAGGTGATGCTAGAAGAGGCTGGTCTTGCTGTCTTTCACTCATAGTTTCCTTCACCTTGGTGCATCTATCATGG
>NW_012150530.1:422434-423392 GCF_000956105.1 Propithecus coquereli | reverse complement strand
TGGGATACTATAGTCAGACAGACTTAGGTTTGACACCTGACACAACCATTTAACAAGTGTGTGAGCTTAAACAAGTTATTTATTGCTCTGAGGCACTGGAGCCCATTTGAAAATGAGAATAATAAACAAATGTTGTGATAATTAGAGAAAATATATGCACAACACCTACTACAGTGTTGAAAAAACAGGAGGTACTCAATAAATAGTAATTAAGTTTCATTCTAATATAACCTCTCCCAATTAACCCATCAATCTAAGCATTAGTAAAACCTAAATTTCAGCATTTTCTAATGTATCTAGTCCTTTCATATCAATATATTCATGCTATTTCCTCTGCTTGGAATATCCTTTTCTACCCTGATTACTAAATTAATTCCTCTTCGTTTATAGAGACTAGATATCACATTTTTGTGAATCTTTCTGTGACATATTTAGGCAGCACTTGTTTTGGTCTTATAATTCTTTGTCACTTAGGTAAGCAGGTACTCTGCCTCATTTCCTTGGTACCCAGATCATTTATCTATTCAGTAAATATGTGCTTAATGAATGAAGTATAATCATTTCACAAATGCCTGCATTATGGACTTCTGTCCAAATTTAAATATAAATTTCTTTTTTTCTTTTAGTGTTTACCCCAAATCTAGCTTTGTTTAACCTCTATTTTTCTGACATTTCAAGAATTTCTCCCCAAACCTTTTCCCGCATTAAAAATTCCCAAAAAATATTGTCACAAGTAAAGAGTTTTTATTTGTTTGCCTGTCTGTGTTATTTTTATACCATAAATGGATATTTGAATACATTTCAAAAATGCATCAAATGTAATAGACAAAAGTAATTATTCATTACATAGGGACAAAGTTATATGGTAGAAAGAATACAGGCTTTAAAGACAGCCTGCCCAGTCCTTTTCTCTTAATAGATTTCTGATTCTCAGTAAATTTATTTAAACTTCCTTTAT
>NW_012150530.1:415438-418921 GCF_000956105.1 Propithecus coquereli | reverse complement strand
TCTTCTAGAAATAAAAAATAAAATATTTAATGATCATATTTGGAGAACAACATAAACTGATTAATTGATTATGGCTAATAGATGGGCATACTAGGTGATAGAAAGATAGAAAATAGATAGACAGCTATTTCTATGCAGGTGAATTTCATTATCGTGAATCTACTGGGTTTCTATTCAATTGTTAACTGCTGAAACAGATTTTCAGGTTAGAATTTATCAAACATTACATGCACTGCAATAGTAGCAGCATTTTTAAAAAAGTCCCTAGATTCCCTATGGCTATGAAGTGTCTATTCTAATAGAGCCCTTAATGTAAAGTTTTACTTAGTATATGACCTGAATGACTTTGGGAAGTTTCCCTGTCTAGATTGTATTAATGATGTTTCAATTCTCCTTTCTGAAAATCAGCAGTGATATGCCATAATATCACAATTTAAAAGGTAATTCTTTAGAGAAAATAATAAGAGGGTAGAAAATGTAGCCGTTTTACTGCTTCTGAATTATGTGGCTCCAGATTTTTACCTCCAGAGAGTTCTCTCCTTTGGTTGAGAATATGATTCTAGTATCTGGCTCTGGTCTGATGTGGTAGCTTTGTATTTTGATTTCCCCAGAACTGTGATCTGTAAATTCTGAGAGATTACTGAAGCATCCTGATTATGTCCACTGCTCAAGACACAGAGTAATGTTTAAAAACATATAATTTACAAGTTTAAAAAATTCAAAATATATGTATCTCCCAGGACTTTGTGGTAGGTCATGCCTTCTTTTTTAAAAACTTTATCCCTCTATGTAACCTATTAAGTCCCATAACTTTAATATCAATATAGTGAATACTCTCCAGCCTTTCTCTCTCTTCATGGCTTCAAATTTATATATCCAAGTGCTTATATGATATCTCTGTTGAGTCTCAAAACATAATTATCTTCTCATCTTCATGTTATCCTCCCATACACCTCCTCCAGTCTTCTTCCTATTAATAATTAGCATCATATCCACTCTGTTGTTTAATCTAACTTAAGAATTATCATTTATTCTCTTTCTTGCAGCTCCCACACCTTATCCATCAGCAAACCCTGTTGTTTCTTCTCAAAATACAACTAATTTGCATTGCTACTACCCTAGTCCAAGAAATCTTCGCTCATCTGGGCTAATGCAGTGGTCTATTGAATGGTTTCCCTATTTCTACTTTTGCTCCCTAATTAGCCATTCTCCACACAGCAGCCAGTGTGATCTTTTAAAATTCAAGACATCTTTCTGCTCAAAACCTTCCACAAGCATCCTTCTGCTCAAAACCTCTTCATTGCACTTAGAATAAAATCCAAGCTCCATACAAGGCTGTCCATGATATGGTCACTGCCTACCTCTCCAGCCTTATTGCTTATTTCTTTTTCCTTCCTCCTTGATTTTGCTCTAACCACTCTAGGATGCTCTAAGCTGGAAAACACAAACTTCCTAATATTCCCACCCTCAAAGTTCTGTATCTGCCTTTCCTTTTGGAGCTCTCCATCTTTTGATCTTCACGTGTCTGGCTTCCTTTTTTCATTCAAGTCTCAGCCCAAATGATATCTTATCAAAGAGAACTACCCGGACAATCAATCTAAAGAACTACCTGAGTTCAATCCATTTTGTGTGCTGTATTATATTATCTTTTGGTCATAGTACTTACTCATCACTACCTGAATTTATCTTATTTGTATATTATTTTCCTCCCCTCTAACATATAAATGCCATTTTGAACAGTGACTTTTTATGCCCTCTTTATTCATCACTCTATCCTTAACCCTTATTAGAATAATTGGAACATAATAGCTATTTATGATGACAAGGGAGGACATATAAATCATAAGATGGAGAGAGAGAGAGAAAGAGAGAAAGAGAGAGATTAAGTACAACATAATACTGAAGTGATTGACTTCTAATCCAAATTCCTCCTAAAGTGGGTTTGGATAAATGCTAGTCTATGGGATTCTTGGACTCAAAAAGATTCCTTGTGCAAATGAGTTTGGAAGATTACATTAGAAATTTATAAAGTTCATTAATCTATTAAATATTCTGTAAGTTTTTACGGTAAAGACACCTATTTAATGATAAGAATCCTAAAGTTAGTTGGCCCTAGAAAAAATTTCTCCTTTCTAGCATATATTAAAACCTTTGGGAAAAACAAGCTCCACATGTACTCACCATCAAATTGATATTAACTGATCAACACTTAAATGCCCTTATAGTAATAACATTCATCGGGTGTCAGGCAGATGGGATGGGGGAGGAGAGGATGGGTATATACACACCTAATGGGTGTGGTGCACACTTTCTGGCGGACTGGCACCCTCAAAGCTCTGACTCTGGTGGGGCAAAGATCTTTGAATATTTTAAATTACTGAGTAAAACTCCATGGTATACACAAATTGGTATTACCTGATCAACATTTAAGGGCACATATAGTAATAACATTCATCGGGTGTCAGGCGGATGAAGGCGGGAGTGTAGGGGATGGGTATAGACACACCTAATGGGTGTCGTGCGCACCTTCTGGTGGATTGGAAAGCTTGAAGCTCTGACTCTGGTGGGGCAAAGTTGCCCCTCCAGAGTCACAGCTTCATCCCCGAAATAGTGCGCAAGCATCCATTAGGTGTGAATATATCCATCCCTCCTCCCCCCACCACCTGCCCAACACTCAATGAATGTTACTATACTATATGTGCACATAAGTGTTGATGAGTTAATACCAATTTGATGCTGAGTACATATGGTGCTTGTTTTTCCATTCTTATGATACTTGCTGAGAGAGTTGATATAGCATGAAAAGAAAGAAAAATAGGGACTAAGTCCTCTAGAATCTGAATGCGAAAGCCAGCAATTTGGGCAATGGAAATAGAGACTCTGTGTCTGCTATAAGAGACTCACTCTTGCATCAGTCACAGAAGACAGAGTGGACCCATGGTCTCTGGCATATTGCTGAATGAAAGGGAGAGAATACCTGATAGAGGTGCCCAGGCAAAGAAGAGAGAGTCCTGGCCAGATGATAAATTATGAAGGGTGATAGAAAATCTGTGTTATCTTTCATCTTTATATGAGACAAGACCACTAAGAAACAAGTCTGGCTCCTCTGTGGACAGCAGGGAACTTAGTAATTTGAAGGAGTACTGATATAGTCAGTGGATATCTGCATTTTCATGGACTATAACGAGTCTGGAAATATTAATATATCACAGGGAAGTCAGAGGAAAGAAGAGAAAGGGAAACAGAAAAGAGATGGGAAGGAAAGAGAAGTCCTCCAAGTGATATTGACTTAAAGTTTGTAAAAAGCTTCACAAAATGGAATATTATTCAGTGATAAAAAGCGGGTATATTCACACCTAATGGGTGCAGTGCACACTATCTGGGGGATGGACACACTTGAAGCTCTGACTTGGGTGGGGAAAGGCAATATATGTAACCTAAACATTTGTACCCCGTAATATGCTGAAATAAAAAAAAAAAGTT
>NW_012150530.1:409842-414953 GCF_000956105.1 Propithecus coquereli | reverse complement strand
GGAAAATGATACAAACCCAGAAGTTCAAAATTAAATTAAGGGAGAAATTAGGGAGATTAAATAGAGAGTAATAAGTTCATGAATTTTTACTTAACTTCAATGTGAAGAGATGATATTTAAAAGCTGCTTTTCAAAAATTCTAATTTTCCACTACAAAAAATTTTACCAATATGGCTGTAGTGCTTTGAACTTTTATCATTTATTTATACTTTGCTTTAAAGCTTACATTAAGAGCAAACTTGTATGTTAAAAAACTTTGCAATAGATAGAGAATGAATTATAACTCCCAAATGAAAAAAATTATATACTGAATTTCCAGGTCTTTATATATTTATTCACAGAAGAACTGCTGTAATTTTAACCCTCATTCCTGGAAGCACTGCAGGTATCAGATCAATGTAGAAAGCCAAAGAGTACCTTTGGAAATGACAGGATAGTACTTGACTAAACTATTGTTGTATGCCAAGGAGGCCGAAAATCATAGTAACCTGGCAGGTAGATAACTTTTATTTAACCGTATGATTATTACTGGTTTCCCCACTGAAAAACTATTGACTGTTTACATGGCAAAATGGAGCCCAGGATTTAGATGGAGTATCTCTCTGTTTTAATGTCAGTAGTAGTAGGTGGTTGAGGATTGTACCAACCACAAAGAATTTTTCAAGAAAACTGTTAAAAAAAAAACAAAACATTTAACAGGTTATATTATAACTCACTTAAAACAGAAATAGTAGAATATAAATTTGAGAAATATTTTGGATTCAGATTCTTAATATTCAGAATGATGTTCATTTTCTGTACTATTTTATATATTTCTTCCTTTCTAGTACCTATTGGCCTGATCTTAGTATTTACTGAAGAACTTTTCAATTTTAAATGTTAATTCTGCAAGACAATGAATATTATAATTATTGTTTAAATAATTTCCTCCATGTGTTCACAATCCTGGGTCTCTATTCTCTCAGTCTGCATGCTGGTCTCACAGTCAATGTTGCTGTTTGGAAAAAAATTTGCTTTCATATTTCTTAGAATCCCAAAATTTCCAAAGTCACCCAAGTGCCTGGCAATGCAGCATATGTTCTTAAATTTAAAAGAGTTGATAATATATATAAATAATCTCTTTCTCTGGATGTACAATATTATCCTCTTAATTGATAATGCTAAATGGACTACATTATATTTTAAAGTGAGAAAAGCTGCTATTTTGAAAGTGCTAGAATTTTTCTATTTCATCATTGGAGGAAAAATTTGATACTAAAGATATTACTTCAAAATTATAAACATATTATAAAAAATACCATATCAGTATACTAATAATAGTTTTGTAAAGCTCAGATACAATCAAATAGCCTCATTTATTTCATCCCTACATAGGGCAATGAACATTAAATTTGACTTGTGTTTGGGTCCTACTTCATCCAGGTAGAGTGTATATGGTTAAGTCACTTATCTTAAATTTAGTTCTTTGATAAATAATCTGAGTCTAATAACGCATATCTATAAGTGCTGTTATTACACAAACATACATACAAATGTGAATTCACTATTTATGAAGTTAACAGGCAGAATTCAGAATTAATATGCCACCAATTAGCAAAGATAATTCTGAGTTTTTAAAATCTATAGTTGTATACTCCAAAATTTCTAAATAGCCATCTTGGAGAAATAGAAGAAGAGACAGAATGCATAGATTTGGAAAGTGGACATATTTAATTCAAGTAAAATAAATTACTGGGTATCTTTAGTCTAATTCCCGACCAAGTTGAAATCACAGAAAAGGCTTTGGATAATCACAGATAAATTGGTGCTTTATGTTGGAATTTAATCCCCCAAATTATGTTATAAATTGCAGTTATATCAGTTACAGAATATGACAAAGAAATTAAATTTCCCAGAGTTATTGTAACAACATCGATACAAAATAAATTTCAATTTAAACATACAAAATAGTTTTGAGATGCAGTTTATTTTATGACATTTGTGATAATAATAATCTAATATAAAACTAAATTATTAAATAATCCATAAATTTTCTAATTAACTACACAAATGTAGGTATTTTTAACAGATTCAATTATTGGTATTGTTGTGGGCAAACTTCCAAATCTAGGAAGTAAAACAAAGTAAAAAACACACACATTTGGCCAAAAGCAGTTACGTGAATCCTTTAATTATTATCAGTTCAGTTTTTGCATTTTTAACTTTGTGTCAAGTTTGCATTTGTTGTGTGTGTGTTTGGATATTCACAAGAAACACAGAACATGCTAAAATATAAATATTTTTAAATCATCTGTATATAGGTTGTTCATTCTTCCATCTAACAACTGAAAACAAAGATTTTTCTAAGTATCAATTTGCAAAGAGCGTATGTCCATTTTCCATGGAAAAAAAACGAAATACTAACTCTCTGTGTCTCAAAGTCCAGAAGACAAGGAAGATTTAAAAATACTGATTAAAGTCTAGTATAATAAATTCTATTACACACATACACATACATACACATATACGAATACACACCATATATACTGTGGGACAAAGAAATATATATAATTTCAACTTTATAACATGGAAGTCTTTAGAAAAGAAAAAATAGTACTTGAAATAGGTTTTGAAATCTAACAAGAGGATTTTTAAACACTTAAGACAATTGTTTACTCCGGTAGGAGGAAAGTATCAGGTGCCAAGGCAAAGAAGAGGAGCACACAGCCTAAGATGGGTGAGATAGGAAAAGCCATGTGGTTGAAGACAAAGGCAGAGACTACATCGTGAAATTTTACAATTCATCTTTACGATTTCATCTAATAAGTTTGGACTTTATACCCTAGTTAGTAAAACACCCCTTATTGAAGAAATGAGTGCATTTGGGTAACAAAATCTGATTTTCCTTTTTGCAATTCACATGACAGCGGTAGGTCTAATGAATCAAGGATGAGTACAGTGGAGGCAGGGAGGTGAACTAGGAGGTTAGCATAGATTTCTGTTACACAAAACATGATGAAGACCTAAACTGAATCAGTGAAGTAAAGATGAAGAAGAAAATACGGTGAAAAATTGGTAATATATAGTAATCTATTGCATGCAAAGTCAGGACAGGAAAGAAGAAGGAAGGTCCACAGATGGCTCTATGATTTCAGGTTTGAATAGGTAGTTTTTTTTTTTTTTTAAATAACCGAAATTTAGAAAAACCTTTGACAATATTGTTAAATATCATTGTGGGACATTTAGATTGGTTTACAATCTAAATAAGGCTTAAATAAAGGCTAAAATATTTCTATCATTTAATTGGGCATCAAAGACATCAAGACATCAAAGACATAAAGTGTTCAAAGCTTCACTTTAATGGGTATGTATGTTTGTGTGTGTATAGAAGCTGCAGTATATAGCTTAGTATATTAGGTTGGTAAAATATTACAAATTGTTTGAATGTAATATTAATTTTGTGCATATATATCCAATTCCAACTCTACTTACACTCATACATTTAATTCTTTACCATGGCTAAGTGATACACAAACATTTATATTAATATTTTTATCTCCCTAAAAGCATATCATTGTAATCTTCAATGTTGAAATTTTAACTATTTAGAATCACATTCAATAATCCTTAGATGTTTCACCATAAGAATTAACTTCTAAAATTTTTTCTTAGAGTACATGAATTAGAGGGAAGTGTAACTACTCTAAGGATTAACCTAACTAACTTTCTATTTGAACCAACTGTTGAGACTAATTGAAACCACACATCATTTAACTGCTTGCAAAGTTCTTTGGAAAATAGAGCTAATCCATGAACAGTAGTCCCTATACTTTTTGTATATACACAAGAAAACTTGAGATTGAAAAAGAATGAAATTAATTTAGAGGAATCATTTAATCTAAACGAAAAGTCACTTTTCAAAGACATGAAACTTGCTTTTCATAACTATGTGAATTAAATCAAGATCTATTGACATGATTACTTTTAAAGTGCTAATAGTTTTACTACATGCTGTTGCTTCTTCTGAAGTTTTATGACCTGGGTTTTATGTGGTCTGTAATATCCCTATGGCCCCATATATTGTGGGCAAGAAATGTCAACAAATATTTTATACAAATCATATGTTCATCATCATCATTATTGCTGTATTTTTATTAAACTCTTATTTTTTGGTTGAAGTTTTTTGGTTTATTGTGACTAAAAAGAGTTTATTGTAAGATGAAAGTGCAAGCAATCAATGAAATAATTAGTTGTAAATATTCAGCATAAAATAGATGACAAAAACGGCTAGAGAAAGGGTGTCAGGGTTGCATACATGCTATGGCATGACTCTAGCCTCTATTTCCTGCATATATTTCATATACACATACTGTCCTATATTTTATATGTCCCCCACTAAGTGAAGCCTTCGCAATCTGAAACTCCCAGATGATGGGACAGGCCAAGGCACAACTGGCTTGGACACCAAATGGCCAGCGAGGGCACTAGTGTCAAATACTTCTATCATCATTACTTGAGACTAGATGGAGGTAGCTGACTGTGCTGCTTCTGTCTGAGAGCACTTTATTTTTACCAAGTGTGCAATATGGTGAGTAGTTACCTTGTCTCTGGAAAGGATGAGGAAAAGAGAGAAGTGTTAAAACTAGTCTTTCCCTCCGCCCCTAGATTAATCACATGTTAAAGTGAACATTCTATTTACTTAATTTGTTCTTACATACAAGTGGATGGCACCATTGCAGAACCTGGAGACAAAAAAATGAAAGTTTACCAAACCCTGATTACTTTAACGCAATTAAAAATGGTAAGACTTTCTAAAAATGAAAAATATTTTGAAAATTTTTGTACAAATACAGATGAAATTATAGTACCTCTAATTCCTAGGCTCATTCAAGTGATCCACCTGCCTCAGCTTCCTGAGTAGCCACTAGCTGGGACCACAGGCATGCATGTGCCTGGCTAAATATGCTATTTTCCAATGTCTAAAACTGTGCTGTCCATGACAGTGGCCACTAAACACATGGAACAATTGAACGATTGAAATATGACTAGTCAGAATTGAGATGTACTATAAGTATAAAATATACATCATATTTGGAAGACTTGGTACAAGAAAAATAATGTAAAATATCCCA
>NW_012150530.1:406300-408630 GCF_000956105.1 Propithecus coquereli | reverse complement strand
GGTTGGGGAAGGGAGGGGGAAGGCTTAGGGAAGTGTTTGTACTTGGAACCATTCCTGGCAACTGCAAGAACACTGTCACATCAAAAGACCTTGGAAGAAAAGAAGCAGGATATTGGTTGACCTTGTAACTAGTAAAAGTTTTGAACTGACTAGTTCCCTAGCACCCCGCTATATTTCTAGTAAGCCTAGACCTTTTGGATTTTTATATACATGCCCACAAGAAATGTAAGCACATTTAAACTTTAACTTCTCACAGATCTGGTGGAAACATAATTAAAAGACTTTGGTGCAAGTTTTAGTAAGTTCATCTATAAAAATGAGGGACCACTCCAGCACATAATTACGTGATTTAGAGGTACCATGACATCAGAATTCCCAACTCTGTACTTCTCAATTATGCTGTTCTCCTTAGAAATCATTTCATCCTCATTTCACCCAGAACCTTCAAGGACTCAACACCTTTTCTTCAGATATTCACATTCCCCTTGCCTCAGTAGATTCCTCCACCGACGGCTGTGTGATAAATTGTTTTATAGATGTCCTTGCCCAGCACTCTATTGGACTTAATGACTTAACCATCCAATCTATAAGTAGATGACAGAGTAGCTGCTGGGAGTGGGGAGGGAAGAAGATGAAAATTTTATATTCTAACAGGCTTGGTTCACCATAAATTTACAAAGTACAAATATAACTTTTATTCTTGCTGCTGTTTGGCAGGCTTTTTTCATTAACTGCTCTGGGTCTTCTCTATTCTGATTTCTCATTATGCTTCCTTCTTCTAGCTGTTAATCTTGTCTCTCATTTAGCCAAAATCAAGACACTTGGCCCATGCTTTCTCATTTAATTTTCTCATTTCAATCGATCACTGTCTCTATGTACAGATCTTTTTGTTCTTTCTTGATGTCTGTGGAAAAGAAAGCACTTAAACCCCTTTTTGTTTTCTTAAAAAGATAATTGTCATTATTTACTTTTCATCTATTATCTTTATGGTGTCTTTTTCAATTGACTCCTTTTTATAAGCCTGATAATAGTTAATATTTTTTTTTAAGTTTTGGTAAATCGATAGAAATAACATATTATTGATCTTTAAATTGGCCTTTTTCTTGAATTATGTGATTGAATATTTAAATGATTAGCAGTCATTTAATTTCTTACCAAATGAATTCTCTTTTGAAATAACATGCTCCTTTTTTATTTATAAATTAGCATAAAATTTGCAATGATTTTTACCTTGTTTGTGAAGTAATATTAAACATTTTTGTATAATATTTGTGACAAAACACTTTTCATTTTGTTTCCTTTTAGTTATATCTAAGAAATAGTAGACATTTAAAAAGTGTTATTTTGTGTAATACATTAGTCACCATTTCCCTTTACGATATTTTTAAATACTTATATACTTAGAATGCCATTTGCTTTCTATATTTCAGATTAAGATATACTTATACAGTCATGCACTGCTTAATGCTAGGGATACGTTTCTGAGAAATGCATCCTTAGGTGATTTTATTATTGTTGGAACATCACAGAGTATATTTACACAAACTTAGATGGTATATCCCAGGGATGGGGAACTTAATGCAGCCTTCCAACATGAAAAGGTTCCCCACCCCTGAGCTATACCTTCATGTTGGAAGACCACATTAATCTAGCTGTAATCAAATATAGCCGCATTCAAGAAATTTCAATTAGATATACTTAAAAATTTACATAATTTTGTAAAAATCTAACCACTATGTACTTAATAATTTCAAGAAATAAAAACTATTTGTTAAAGTTAACTAACCTTTTATGACTTTGTTGTGTCTACTTTTGTTGAAAAGCATTTAAATATTTGGTTGCAGCATGCACGTCTGCAATTTCAGTTGGTCCTCTGAGTGGGCAACGGTCATTTGTGACCTTAAGGGTGCCTTGATTTGGGTTAGGTAGGAGAATGTAGATTCGCAACAATAAGTGGTTGAAAAACAAGGAAGCATTTTTCAGGTATGTTGTCCAAAGGTGTGCGTATTCTGTATTTTTCCATATTGCAATCGGATCTCTCTTAGCATCAAACAATGACATTAAAATGTCATCTACTGAGAACTCAATCAATTCCATCTGTAGTTCTTCAGGTGCCTTGGTGATATCAACTAGGTGAGGAGCTGAAATGCTAATTTGAGTGTGATGTCATGATTCCAAAGTCAGTGAACCTTTCATTGTGTTCTTTGATTAATAAGTCTATAACAGCTGTGTGTTCTTCAAATGATTCACATATACCATCCTGCTCATCAATGACCTTTGCTAACTGGAGAAAATGTTCATCTGAAATTTCCTTTGGAAGAAGAAGTGTT
>NW_012150530.1:404981-406250 GCF_000956105.1 Propithecus coquereli | reverse complement strand
CCAACATACTTTAGAATGATATGGCAAATCCATGCTGGATACCTCATTGTTCAACTTTAGCATGTGATGAAACTGACGAAGTCATGTTGCATTTGCAGGAATATAGTTAACAATTCTTATAACTTGTTGCAAAGTGTCACTTAAAATAGTAGATTTTGCTGATGCAAGATGCACTGAAAAAAAATGATAGCATCTGGATCTGTTAATACTTTTTTAACCTGTGCAATAGACCCTTCATGTTTTCTTGTCTTGGAAAGTGTGCTAGCTATACATACACTCACTAAATTTACCAAATTCAGTCCAACTTCATGACATGTATCTTGACAGTTGCTGAAGATATCTATTCCCCATGTTCTGTTTGCAAGTGTGCCCAAAGTGAGTAACTGTTTGTAGCAAAGAAAATCTGCTGTTATGACCCTAATGAAGTATAAAACCTGTACCTAGTCAGTACTACTAATTGATTCATCTAATGTGATTGAATAATATATATTTTACTTTTGAAGTATTGCATGAAGTTGTTATGTTAAGCTGAAGGCTAATTCATGATGGCAATCAGTTATGGCATCAGTTCTCTTTGAAAGAGGCAATTGTTGGTACTTTGAAACATTATTGGGGTCTAAGTATCCTTACAACTTCGACAATGCATTCTTTCACTATTTCTATATCACTGAATGGTTTTCTTTTTTCACAAATATATAGGCTACTTTATAAGTTGCTTCAATGGCATTATTTCCAGGTCTTATTTCCGCTTGAAAGAATTGTCTTTGCTTTTGTTTTTCATCTTTTAATTTCTGCAATACGACCTTCTGCACCTGTCCCTCTAATTTAAAATGTTTGTGGTCCTTATGAGTGTTATAATGCTGATGAGCACTGAATTTCTTTAATGTTGGTATTGGATTATCACAAAGCAAGCAAATCATCTTACCTTTAGCAGAAACAAGATAATATTGCAATTCTCAATCCTCATTAAAAAATCCGTTTTCTTCCTTCAGTGTTCTCTTGGTCTTCTTTGACATCATGGGCTGTTAAGCAGATAGAATTTTAAAATAACTGTCAAGCTGTGCAACTATTCACAAATTCTACTTCAAACAGAAACACAGTGCACCATTGTCAAAAGCTGTTAACAGACTGGTGTACTCGACCCCCATAAACTCTCACAAATCAGCCTCATGCCGTAGTGGTGCCACTCAGGCAGGGAAAGTTAGAACTGAGTGTAGCAGCCATCAGTCTAGCTCATTAGCTTACTAATGTTCTAATTGTGTCAGTCAA
>NW_012150530.1:404167-404931 GCF_000956105.1 Propithecus coquereli | reverse complement strand
TATTAAATATGGGCATGTAAACTAATAAATGCATATGCTTGGATACATATATGGATTTGTGAAGAAATCAATTGATGAATTCAGTCAAGAGGATGTAATTATGTGATCTCTAAAATATTCCTGTTAAAACATATTTGTTCTACTAATATTTGCTGGCTGAAAACAGATCTGTTTTTTCATATATTTTTGTAGTGTGTTGGGAGGAGCAAAAGCTTTATAAACAGCACTTGATGTGCTGTGGAATGAAAATATAAAAGATACTCTATATGTGTTCTGAGATTTAATTTCTTATTTACAAGCTGAATAGTGTTACGCAACTGTCTAGTCCTGATTATAGGAAGGAAGAAATGGTACAGTACTGCAGATAAGAATTACAATTATAGAAAATGAAAGGGAAAGTAGCAAACCTGTTTTATGAAAATTTACTGGTGTTGTTTACAATGGAATTGTAAAAACTCTAAATTATAAGGAGGAAAGACCTTTATCTAATTCTTACCTACAGGCAAAGATTTCCAGTGATCATATATTATTAAATCAACGTACTTTCTATGTGTAAAGCCAATGATTGTTGGTTCTGAAAATCACCAAAGGAGATGCACTTTGCTTGCAGGGTTTGTTTTGGTTATTATTATTATTATTATCATTATTATCTTTAGTGGCACAACTGGGTTTTTAGAATCTTGATTGTTGTTACAAACAAAATGAAATAGCTTCATGGCCAAGCATGGTGGCTCACGCCTGTAATCCTAGCACTCTGGGAGGGC
>NW_012150530.1:402416-404117 GCF_000956105.1 Propithecus coquereli | reverse complement strand
GATTTTATTTTACCTTTTCTCATAATATTACTCTATTATCTTAATTTATTAAAAGAGCAGTCTTAAAATCATCTTTGATTCATCCAACTTAATTCATACTCCATGCCATTAATTTAGAAGCTACAATTTTCCCAAATTAAATCAAATTTGAAAACTTTACTAATTCATTCTAGTAGATAATAATCATAGTAAGGTTAAGGATCATGTCATAGTTGTAGCCTCAGCACATAGTATAATTCTTAATGTATTATTTATTATTGTGCATAATACATAATAAGCTTTTAATAAATGTTTGCCAAATTGGATTACAAAGTTGTGTTATCACATTAAATCACTGTTATGGTAATTATTTTATTTATGTAATCCTTTGGAGAGCTGCTCAGAGAGCTAAGGTGAACAGATGTGAGGGTGCTTTGCCCATGTAGAAATAACTGCCAATGATTTCTCTTTGGGACCTAAACTTCAATGCAGGAGTCTTATAGGTGGATCACCCAAGAAAAGAAGTTCTAAAGCAGTGAAGAAAGCATTTCAATTTCAGACACTTATTTGCAGCTGGAAATGGGAAATGGACTGTCAGACCAGATTTCTATCCAGCCTACCTTCATTTCAGTCTTTCCACATTGTTATTCTGGGTTTGGACTGTGCTGAGAAGACATCTGTCTTATACAGGCTGCAGTTCAATGAATTTGTAAATACTGTACCTACCAAAGGATTTAACAGTGAGAAAATTAAGGTAAGCTTGGGAAATCCTAAAAGTCACTTTTCACTTTTGGGATGTAAGTATTCAGGAGAAATTAAGGCCGCTGTGGGCATATACCAGATGCATAGATGGCATTGTGTTTGTTGTGGACTCTGTTGATGTCGAAAGGATGGAAGAAGCCAAAAATGAACTTCATAAAATAACTAGGATATCATAAAATCAAGGAGTCTCTGTACTTATAGTTGGTAAAAAACAAGATTTGAGGAACTCGTTGTCTCTCTCAGAAATTGTTAGCAGTGAGTGAACTGAGTTCATCAACTCTTTGGCATTTGCAGCCTACCTGTGCAATCATAGGAGATGGACTAAAGGAAGGACTTGAGAAACTACATGATATGATAATTAAAAGAAGAAAAATGTTGGAGCAACAGAGAAAGAAAAGATGAACACAGATGCCTTTGACATCTGTGTGGAGTAGGTTTTCTCTGGTTTGATTTTGATGAATGGAAGAGTGTCTATAGCCTGATTTGCCTGTCTGCCCTCCTGGCTGCTGTTAAAGCTTTGTTTTCTTGAACAATCCAATGCTCAACTCCATTGCCTTGTGGAAGATGAATAAATGGAGTCCTTCTTACAGTGGTCTCTTCTCCCTAACCCACAAATCTTTTGGTACTACCGTTTTGGGAAGCCAAGTGAGGACAATAAATTGACCAGGGCACACTTGAGGAAATTTGACCTGAAGTTAGTGAAATAAAATTTTGAAGATTGGCTGCCTGATGTTTTGTGCTTATATCTTTTTGGGGGGAAGCCTTTGCAAGAAATTGGTATATGAGGCTTTGTATGTTATAATAAAATGCTAATGAATGGAAATGTTAAGGTAGATTAACATATATATACATATATATATATATGTATATATATGCAGTTACATTGATCACATTGGTCCAACCAGGGACAAGGAGGAAGTGTTTTCTTTTTTAAGGTTTGGCCAAATGATTTTTGACATT
>NW_012150530.1:385842-387849 GCF_000956105.1 Propithecus coquereli | reverse complement strand
GTTTTCTCCTTCAGTCATTTTCTGATTGAGTTGCAGAGCAATATCATTTATTCTAAGGTGCTTGTGAGGTTTTTTATGCTAAGTCAGAAACAATGACAGTCTCAATCTATATTATCACACTGACAGGTTGCCAACTTCTCAAGGTGCGGAAGACATTTTAAGGGAACATTTATTTTTGATTCATTCATTCAACATGTATTGAATTGCTAAAACACTTATTAAGTGTGTGTTTTGTGTCAAGTCCTAGAGATATAGAAGAGGTCAAGACATGGTATCTGACCTCAAGGAACTTCCTGATCAGTAGTGAGAAGTAGGCCCCACTACCAAAAAAGAAAATTTATTAAATAGTCATTTGATCTTCTGTTAGATATCAGTATAGGGCACAATAAAGGAAAAAAGAATGGATTGTTAGCATCATTTATAGGGTCAGAAAGACTTCTTAGAAGTGATACTTTGTGTCTTAAAATATGAGATGGCCTAATAGGAGAGGGTCCACAGATTGAAAAGCAACGTGAGGAGCTTGCATTCCAAATTGAGGAGTTAGAATTGGCAAAGGTAGAGCATCAAGCCATTTGGCACAGTTAGGGAAGTGTAAGCCATTGGAGTGGCCAGAATGTAGGGCTAGGGAAATCTTGGTGAACACTATGGCTGGAGAGGTAGGCAGGGCCCACATATGGTAAGCGTTGTTTAACAAGCTAATGTCTTTATGTTTATTATAAGAGATACATGAAAATTTTATACACAGAAATACAATAAACATATTTGCAGGCCAGAAAACAACCAATCCCTAAAGAACTCTGGGGACTGTGGAAAGCATATATGTAAAGGTAGAGATCTATGTGAGATGGTCAAATTATTGCACATTCTGGGAGCTTGGGGCATCCTATTTCTGTTTCTTTTATGTTGTGATTCAGCATTTGCCTTGTAGGGAAATGGTGTTTGATCCTGCTTTGGTTTTAGCTTCCTGGATACTTCCTTCTAGCAGAGATGTCTGTGTCTAACACAAGGTAAAGTTCCTCTTTTAGTTTTTGAGACTAGTTTTGTATTCAATAATTTTTAAGAACTTTCTGAGTTGTGCTTCTATGTAGAATGAGAACATTTCATTGTGTTAAGGTACATAATAGTTGTATATATTTATGGGGTGCATGTGATGTTTTGGTACAGACATACAAGGTGTAATTCAAGTCAGGGTAATTGGAGTATCCATCATCTCAAGCATTCATCATATCTTTGTGTTGGGAACATTCCAATCTCACTTTTTTAGTTATTGTAAAATATACAATAACTTATTGTTGACTATAGTCACCCTGTTGTGCTAATGTTAGATCTTGTTAATTTTATCTAACTATATTTTTGTACCCATTAACTATCCCCAGAAAGGGGAACCCTTGTACACTGTTGATGAGAATATAAATTATTATAACCACTATGGAGAACAGTATGGATGTTCCTCAAAAAAACTAAAAATGGAACTACCATATGACCCAGCAATCCCGCTTCTAGATATATACCGAAAAGAAAAGAAATCAGTATATTGAAAAGATATCTGCACTGTCATGCTTTTTGCAGTACTATTCACAATAGCCAAGATTTGGAATCAAACTAAATGTTCATCAATGGATGAATGGATAAAGAAAATGTGAGCTAGATACACACACACACATACACACACACACACACACACATACACACAATGTAATATTATTCATCCATAAATAATGAAATTCTGTCATTTGCAACAAAATGGATTGAACAGGAAAACATGGTAAGTGAAATAAGCCAAGCACAGAACAACAAATTTCACACGTTCTCAACTCATACATGGGAACTAAAAATTAAAACAATTGATCTCATGGAGATAGAGAGTAGAATAATGATTAGTAGAATCTGGGAAGGGTAGTGGGGTGGGGGCATAAATTGGGCTTGTCTATCATTTTTTAAACATACATTTGTGTATTTTTAAAACAAAGTGGCATTTAATTTTCATAATTTTAAAAATCTTACTTT
>NW_012150530.1:374003-383356 GCF_000956105.1 Propithecus coquereli | reverse complement strand
TCTAAGTTAAAGAGATTTGCTTCTGTTTTTAACTTGAATGTCTTTCCTTCTTTTTTCTTTTGAATGAGTGGTCTATTATAGAGATTATATGCATTTTTTCTTTGTTGTCATGCAAATATGGTTAATTACTTTTCTAATATTAAAACAATATAGCATTCTTGAGACAAATTCAACATAGTCTTTTGTTTAATAAATATTTTCCATAGGATCCTTGCTTCAATAGTCAGCAGTGGGCTGTTAGTAAATTTCTTTTCTCATAATATGTTTAAGTTTGAAAACAAGGTAAAATATATTTCCTCTTAGCCTATTCTCTCAGAGTATTAATGTAATATTGTATAGTGACTTTCTGCTGTATCAATTTAGTTAAGCTAGAACTACATTTCCCAGAACTGTCTTCCCTTTCTGGTTTCATGAAAGGATAGGCCATGAGAGAAATATGTGTGGACTTTAAAGGAGAATATGAAGTAGCAGCCACTATGCTCTGATGGTTAGGGTAAGGTACCAGACGCCATTGCAGTTCGCACATATTTTTGCTGATTCAGTTGCTCACTTTGTTGTGCCTTCAGCTCTTCCGTCTTTTGCATGTCATCCTCTTTCAGATTTTCTAACTCCTGAGCAAGATGCACGTGGCTAAGGGCACTAGCTTATTCCGTAGGTGATTTGAGGTGGTGAGAGACAGAAATGGATTCTAGAATATCCTTGGGTTTCAGCCCTTGCTCTTCTCTACTCTATGTGTAGATGTTATTCTCCCAATTGCAACACGTGCTAATTTAGTGACTTCAGGCCCACCACAAGATGCAGAGGTAACAACTTTCCATTGCCTTTTTTATTTTCTTCTGTGCTTGCATAAGGCCTGATTCCAGGGTCTGTTCCATGGGATTGCAGCCAGTACATCATACAGGACCTCACACTCAGAAGAGTGCCTGTGTTCTGTAGTTGCCATTTTTAAAATCTTAATAGTTTTGTCTTTGATTTTGTCTTGTGTAATCAAATTCTGATGGGACAATGGAGCACGAGACAGGTGTTTGGATCCTTGGCTAACAAGCTGTTTTGCCTTCCTGAGAAGCTTTCTTGGTGTTCCACTCCCTAGGCCCTCCCCAGCAACTGCTGCTGTTTCAGAGACCCGGCAGACCCCTGGGCATGAGGGTGGGAAGAGCTGGGATTGGATACACGCACTTTACGCATCAAGTCATGGGGCTGCTCCAGCTCCTGTAAGCATGTGCTCTCACCCACAAGTGTTTCCGTACTCAGAGGAGTATGACAATAAATAGCAAATAAAAACAACATCACAGATAGAAACAGACTGGGGAAGGAAAAAAAAGGCTTTGTTCCTGCTCTTTGAACGAAAGGCTTTGAATTTCTATTTTGCATTGACTGCTCCAAATTGTTTAGCTGGCCCTGTCTAATTCCTGTAATAAATCTCTGATTCCCTGTTGCTCTTAGTTGTTCTGCTTCTCTGATTAAACCCTATCTGGTACACAGTGGAATGAACTGCTTCTCGAATGTTGATAGAACTCAACTTCTAATACATTTGGGCTTGCATCTTCATTATAGGAAGACGTTTAGCTGATTACATTTTTAACGGTTATGATTATTTAGGATTTTAATTTCTTCTCAAGTTAGAATTGGTAAGTTGTACTTTTGTAAGGATTTATGGATTTCATCTAACTTTTCAAATGTCTTGGTATAAACTCGTTCTTAAAATTTCAAAGCTGATTAATTTCTGGAGCATCTGTGGTTTTGTCCCCTCTGTTTTCTGTTTTTGCTTAAATTAATCTTCCCAGTGATTTGTCTACCTACCAGTCTTTTCAAAGAGCCAACTTTGATCACTGCTGACCTATTATGTTTGTTTTCCATTTTGTTAATATGTTCTTACTGTTTTCTTCTAAATTCTTTGAGTTTATTCTACTGCTGTTTTATTTACTTTTTTAAGTTGAAGATCTTTTTAAGTTGAAATGTTTTTAAGCTGAAACTTTGAAGCTTTTTAAAAACTAATGGATAAGAATTTAAGTTTAGATGTAACTTTAAAAACAAATTTTAAATAAAAATTATTGGGGTATAATTTACATAAAATAAAATTCACCTTCCTTAAGTATGAAGTTTGATATGTTTTGACAAATTATACACCAACGTAACCATTACCCAGATCAAAATACAGAATGTTTTTATCTCCCAAAAAAGTTTCTTCATACTTCTTTGTATCCATCACTTTCCCAAGCCCCAGGTAATCACCGATCTGCTTTCCATTATTATAGATTATTTTGACGATTCTAAAATTTAAGTGTGAGCATACAGAATGCATTTTAGAGGGATAGCTGCCAAACCCACTTGGCCATTCCAGCACATGTATGAAGTTGTAAGTACAGGGAAGTTAATACTCCACGGGGCAAAAAGGGGTCTTAACCAACAGGGACAGTAGCTGGACATAAATACATTTCTGGGTGGCTATATCTTAAATACATTCTACATGACTCTGGAGAGTTCACAATGACATTGAGCTCACACATCCACCTCAATGGCCATTCTTGACTAGGTTTCCCTCTTGTCTGTTTCAGTCTTGCCAGTCCCCCACTATAAATCCTGTAGAATCATTTTTCAAAATAAATTACTCCATGCAAGATCTTGTCTCAGGTTCCCTTCTCTGGTGCAGACCATGATAAGAAAAAAAAAGTATATTAATGGAAATTCTTAAGTATAACCACACAAGAAAATAAAAAGAGACCCCAAAATTTCTAAAACACCTAAAGAATGTAGCCACCACAGCTGAGAACTATTACTTCACGCAGATAGTTTTGGAAATGTACCTATATATTTACAAAGAAAATATATGTATTTTCTACATGTTGTGTAACATGTACTAAGTGTGTCTTGTAGATTAAGTTTGTTAATTTTGCTATTCAAATTGTCCATATCAGTGTGCCACAACAGTGGTATTACTGCCATCATTTTATAAATATATAGAAGTTTTTTTGTGTTTTAAGAAATTTGAACATAATTGTGGACATTTAGTTAGTAGAGTTCCAGGTGTGCTAAACATTCTTGCAGTGTCTAGAGAATGCCCAGCAATAAACAAGTGTACCATATGTTTCATGACTGAACCTAGATACTATCTTTCTTTTATATACACAAAACATTTTTTCAGTGTTTTATAATACACTGAATTTTCCAAGCACACAATTACCATGAGACTAAGGGAAGTTAAGTCAACACTGGCAAAGCAGAGTCGAGAGTCAGAAACAACCTGGGTCCTTGGTGAATTCACTCAGTGATGAATCAAATGATTCAGAAGTTGTATTCATTTGTGTATCTGGTTATGTGCACTAATACATTTCCTTACTGGTAAGCCCACTGTGGTTTTCATTTGTTTATTTATTTATTTTAAGATTTGTAGCCAGAAGCAACCTAAAAGTTAGATGCAAGGATTTTTGTTGTGATTATCTATGTCATATTAGTATTGTTAGCATGAATAATCATCTGCATTATATAATTTGTTAGTGAGATTTAAAATATATTATTAAAATTTTACATTTATTTTTAATCTGGGCTCTTTAATAAGCTCTTTAAATAAGTCAAAGTGAAATCATCTTTTATTTTCCAGTTGTGTAATTGTATACCTATGGATAATTATTCATCAGTTTCTAAAACTGTATAGTTGAGTGAATATTGAATTTATCAAATGCTTGTTCAGCATTGAGATTATGATATTATGTTTTTAAAAGGCCTTTTTGTATTTTTCCAATTTTAAAACCATCTGTGAATTCTGGTAGTAAGTCTCATGTGGTCAGGTTGGGTAATATTTTAATACATTGCATAATGCAATTGATAGATTTCCATTTGCTATTCATATTTTTAAAATCTGTTTTAATCAGGGAGTTACAAGTGATTTTTGTTTTTATGCTGTATTTGTAATATTTGGTAATGAGTTAATACTCATATTTTTCTTTAAGTTTAAGTAGCATCTGAATTTTTGAAATTACCAGTGGAATTATATTCTTTTATAACTAAAAAAGTCTTCATATCCCTCATGATTTCATTATTATGTGTTCAATTCTTAATTTTATTTATTGTCTCATTTTCTTCTAATTATAATTGCCAAAATTCTGTTCATATTGTGTCTTACTTTATTTTAAAGACCCTGTGCTTGACTATATTTACTAATTCTGTATTTCCGTGTTTTTTCTATTCCCTGACTTCTTCCTTTATTTTATTATTTATAGACAAAATATTGTTTATGTATCTTTTTGTTTAACATACTTCTTGATTTGTATACCTTTGTATACATGTATCATAACTGACTATCACTATTTTGTAATATTTATGATACTTATAACTTTCCTTTTTTGGTTATAATATATAACATGATAAATATTATAAACACTATTATTAATTTTTATGATTACTTCCTAATGATAAATGCCTGTAAAAAATTACTAGGCTGAATATTTTCTCTTTCTTTCTCTCTCTTTCTCATTTCAATTTTATAATGCATTTTAAAATTAATTCTCTATTAAAAAGTTTGCTCAATATCCATTAGTATACATTCACAAGTTTGCTTTTGAAGAATGTGAACATAATTTAGGTAATTGATCTTTTGCCAACCACCACTGTTATTAAAATTATACATGGGACTAAGTAAACCTATATCCTTTTTCAGTCTAGAAAATTGATTTTAAAAATCTCAAAAATTTTTAATTTTAGAATTCTCTTAATAAGGAGAAAAACAGTAGATATGAAAACTGTAAATTTTCATAGAGATTTTGGTACTATCGACAGATGAAATAATTCAAGTAATTTAACATTAAGTTATAAACTTTGAACTATAACTTTTGTATAAAGTTGTTCTTTCACTTTATTTTATAATTAGAAAAAGGGTAAATTTATCTACAGTTGTTAATGCTTTCCCTGAGATGAATATCAGTGAGAAGCAGAATTAGGCTATTCTCTGTACATTTAATAACCTATCCCTTATGACTTTTAGCTTCTTTTCTTGTCAAATTCTCTATACTCTCCAAGGACACTCTAACAGTAGAAAAGTACATTTCAACATAATTTAGAATCACAATACAACTCTCTGTGCCTAGCCTGATTTAGGCCTCTGGTTTTGTATATTTAAATGGTTGCTTAAAATAGAGGAATGTACTTTTATATTATGAAATCCTCAATTGTTTATATATATGTGTACACTGAAAAAAGATGGGCCACTGGCTTTGGAGTTAGAAATGTCTGAGTTCATATTTGTCTGCTACTTATTGCTTTAATGACATTTGGAGAGCTTATTAATATTCCTAAGCTTCAGGAACATTTGTAGGATGAATGTGTATATGTAATCTACTTATAAACTGTTGTTTATTACTTATATAAATAGATTTTCACTGTTCAGTTGGTATATGTGTATGCATGCACATGTGTACATATATATGGTGTATGTGTATTCACACATGCAATTTAATAGGTTTATAAGCATAAGCATATATAGTAGCCATTTTGTTCTGAAGGAGAGGGCTTATTGATGGGGACTTGGATTCAAATTTCAGATTCACCATCCATTAGCTACATGACCTTGGATAGATAACTTAATTGCTTTTTTGTTTTGTTTTGTTTCATGCATGACCCATCTACATTCCCTACTTCAGCCAGTTGACGAAATTCCTTGGGCAAAACTGAGTTTCATTCTTGGAGCAGATTCTTTATCTCTTTGAGACCTTTTATTATACCCTAGCTAACCATCTCATTATGCAACTGCTAAGGTCAGGAAAAGGATGTCAAACAGCAAACACCTCTCTTTGTCTCTCAGTGTAATTACTAGGCATACAATATATTCTTTATGTCTATACTAACCTACTGCTTATTTAAATTTCTTACTTCTTTCAATGCTGCTATAACAATAATATTAAGTTTTTAAAAATTGTGTAACTGCTTAGAATATACTGAAACAACTTCTGCAAAGTACTCAGTGAACCAATCCCCAAGAGACATCTGTATTGAATCAAGAACTCCCTGGAGCTATGAATGTTTTTGGTTTTGTTTTAGTAGTTTTTGTCTGCCTCTTCCCACACAATCTTTACTTGAGAAAAATTACATTGAATTCACAATCAGGCTTATTCTACTCTTCCCGACACCATAGTGGAAATGGAATAAAATATATAGTCAGTATATTGTCAATTCACAGTTACAGTAATGCTTGTGAATGTGGCGTTTAGAATGCTTGTGAATGTGGCCTGACAGATGTTTGACTATGTAATTATTCAGAATTATATTTTCCATTGCTTTTCTGTAATGTCTATTAACAGAAAGCCCAGAGCCGAAAACTTTGACTCTGAATAATTTTTTTTACTAAAAAGCTGTAAGAAACTAATAATGTCATTGTTATTTCTATTATTACCAAGTATGTCTGATTCTGATATTAAATGACTGCTAGAAAGTCAATCAACTGACTCTCCATCACCCTGTAAAGATGAGTCTTTTATACCTCTCCTCTACCACCCTCCACTTCATAATAGAATTTTTTCTTCTTCCTTAAGTAAATTATGTTTTCTATACAAACTGTATTATTTACTTCCAAACTGTTGTTTATTACTTATATAACCGTGTTTTCACTGCTCAATCGATATATTTTTCTAACTATGAAAAATTTTGGGGGGTATGTTGGATTGAGATAGAATGCGTCTTATTTTCCCATTAAAGTTATAAATGTGTGTGCATGTGCATGCGCATTTGTTTGTGTGTGTGTGTGTGTGTGTGTGTGTGTGTAGGCAATATTTTAAGGAAGAAATTAAAATTATTAACTAAAAATTGGGTATATATTTATCCCTGAGAGATTCAGAAGCCAATATAATCTCCATTGTCTATAAATGTAACTTCCTTGTTGATTATCATAAGTGAGCCTTTATATTGAACATCATTTGTTATTAAATTCCATAAATATCATGCTACATACAGAACATTACAAAGCATATACCTCAAGGCATTTGTATAATTTTTGCCATAAATTTCAAATATTGTTTGTTATATAAAAGACATAGGGATCTTAACACAGTTTTAAAAATCCATGATTCAAAAGTGCCAAAATTTGATAATAAAAGGTCTGACTTTTAAATTTTAATATGTGAAACAGAAGACTAGGTCATCCTGAAATTATAACTATTAATTATTACTTTGTGAGGTTGATCTCCTTAACACTTATTTAATTGTAGGATTTTTGTCATAAATAATGGACAGATTAATATGGCTTTTAAATAATAGCTTCCTTGACTTGAATATAATAAATTTATGCCATAGCCTAATATATTAAAGAAATTATGTATAAAGGCAGATCAGACATTAACTTTCGAAGATCAATAATATATAGATTCCAAAAAAAATCAATCATAGATTCCAGCCTTTCTTTAAAATATTTTTTAAAAATGTTTGTCTAACAATTTGTTTTGTTTATGCTCATAAAGTAAAAATTTGAAATCATCCATTGTATTATCTATCTGAAAATGAATTTTTCCTCCATCCCACTATTTACAATAATGATTCCTTCTACCAAATCTTCCTTAGAATGTGTATTCTCATAGGTGCAATAGTGAAGGCATGAAGACTGTTGATCAACAGCACTTGTGGCTTTGTCATTATAACCATGGATAAACCATAATTTGGATTGATGACTTTATTTGTCTATCTATTCTTCTATCTATTTTCTATCTGTTAATCCTCTATCATCTGTCTATTCATCCATCTCTAATTATCTGTCTATATTGGGTTTACACACTCCTTTAAGAAAAAATATTTACTTGAAGCTTATTTAAATGTAATAAAATGTAAGCATTTCATCTTGCTTACAGAAGAATTCATAGATCCTCTTGGATGATTTTATACATTATTATTGCATAGGTTATTTAATTATAGCAACTTAGTCTGCCAAATAAAAATAGGCATAATTTTTTTCCCAAATATTAACTACATAAATATTTCTGATAGAGACCAACATTGCTAAAATATGAGCCCTGGAAGTAACAAAGTTACTACAATCAGAAAATAAGAACAAGAAATATTTAGTGATTTTGTTAACATATAAAGTGACTATAGGTATTTTTTAAAATAGGAAACACCCACTAAAACTAATCACAGAGTTAATACAAAAACACTGCCTCAATGGCTTTGGGAATAGGAGAATCTGACTCTTCCTGTGATAATAAATATAACAGTGATAATTCATAATGATATTAATGCTGATTACTACTAGTACTAATCATAATAATACCTCACCTAACATTGGCTAAACACTTAAATAAAACCTGCAGACATTGTGCTAAGCACTTTGCATTAAAAATTTCATTTCATTCCTTCATCTCCCATGTGGAAAATGTGGGAAATGTTACCTTCTTTTAACCAATGAGAAAATACACTTAAAGTAATTAGAAGAAATTTGCCAACAATTGCTTAGCTCATAAATCGAGGATCTGGGATTCAAAACCATGTTGTTTGACTACAGAATCTACCTTCATAATCACAATGCATTATTATTTTGAAAACAACCAATTTCTCAGGACCTCAGTTTCTTTACCTGTAAAATGAAAATATTGGATTAACAATACCAAATTCCTAAGCAAAGTCTGTAATTTTGTTAAGTATTACAATGAATGAACATTTTAAGGAAAGAAACTAGTTCCTATTTTTTTATCCCCTGTGATAGCACACTGTGTAACCTAAATATTTGGATCCATAATACTTTATACCTTTCTTTGATTAATGTTTGTGGAATTAAGAAATTGACTTATAAATATGTAAAGAACACTAAGTGCATAAAGTAGTTTCTTTCCATTTAATTTTACTTATCCCTTGTATTGCTTTGTAATCATGTTTACTTATTTCAGTCCAAATCCTCATTTTGAGATTTTCTTATTGATGATTTTGTAGCATATTGTTTATCATGTCACTAACTACCGTGAAATCATATTAACATTTCTAAAAATGGGCTTTCTATTATTTATCTTTATTCATTAATTTCTCAATTACTTTTAACATTTGTAGTAAATTATCCTCCTTGTCTCAAATTGGTTTATCATATACAATATAATATCCTTTTTCTGTGAGTCAGACCATCCATGACCAGTTCTTTTGCATCACAAGCACTCCAATGGAAACCGAAAAATCTAAAATGCTTCAACAAAACACAAAACAGAGTTCAGCTGAAAATTAATGAAAAAAGCACCACTATTCCATGCAATTCTTGATATGCTGAGGTCAGTCTTAGCTTTGTAACTATCTGAGATTGTTCAAAGAATGTAGGTACCTTGCTGATGGCATTAAAAGTGATTATTTTAAATTTGGGAAAAAGCAAAGGAATCACTATATAAGAGTTTTAAACT
>NW_012150530.1:369896-372896 GCF_000956105.1 Propithecus coquereli | reverse complement strand
TAGTTTATAATAAATCATATATTTATTATTTTTCCCATGCATGCTGTCAAAAAGCTACATAGACAAGATAATTTCAAGAGTCCATTTTTAAAAGTGGAGAAATAACAGATAGCTTAGATAGATTATTTAAGCATTAAATCTATTAATACTAGGAATAATTTGAGAACAAATGCAATAATGTGTCCAAATTTTTCCCTGTAAGCTAAGTAATAATAAATATGTGTAAGTGAATTCATGGAGAATTTCCAAACATCTTTTTATAAGAAATACAATTTTCTGATATAAATTCCAACTGTCCATTCTTACTGCTTGTTTTTTGTCACTGGGTATGTTGAAAGGTCAGTGATGACAGAATGGAATTGAATACACTTACAGTCTCTGTACCTAAAAAGATCATTCATCAGGGTACAGAGTGCCAGAGATACATATGCCAAATTCATAGCCATACATCAACAGGAAAAGAACAGATATGTATTAAGTATGAAGAAACTGCCTTCTATAGTGATCTCTCCAGGTGGGGGACCTGGAAAAATCAGACACCGATGGTTAGAACATAACTTGAAGAATCACAAACATTTGGACATCAATGGCATCGATGTGAGGCAACGTATTGTCACAAATTAGAAATAAGAAAAAGAAAAAAAAAATCCCTTAGGGTCCTTCTGCAACTTGAAGGGTAGCCTGAATCCTTACTTTTGAAGAAGGTGATTTGCACTGGGGGAAAAAAAGAGATGTCTATCAAGAGAATGAGAAGAAAGTCTTCAGACTGGGAGAAAATATTTGCAGAAGACATACCTGGTAAGAGACTATTATCCAAAATGTACAAAGAATTCTTAAAACTCAACAATAAGAAAATAAACAACCTGATTAAAAAGTGGGAAAAAGACCTGAACAGATACCTCACTAAAGAAGATATAAAGATGGAAAATAAGCATATGAAAAGATATTCAATGTCATAAGCCATTAGGGAACTGCAAATTAAAACGATGAGATACCACTATATACCTATTAGAATGGCCAAAATACAAAACACCAACACTGCCAAATGCTGGTGAGGATGTGGAGCAACAAGACCTCTCATTCATTGCATTGCTCGTGGGAATATAAGATGTAAGCCACTTTGGAAGATAATTTGGCAGTTTCTTACAAAACTAAATGTACTTTTGACATAGGATCTAGCAATCACTGTCCTTGGTATTTACCCAAAAGAGTTGAAAACGTATTTTCTCATAAAATCTTGCACATATGAATATATGTTTAATGAATATTTATTAATAATTACCAAAAATTTAAAATAACCAAGATGTCCTTCACTAAGTGAATGAATAAATAAACTGTGATACATCCAGACAATAGAATATTATTCAGTGCTAAAACAAAAAGCTATCAAGCCTTGATAAAGGTCACTGAAGTTAGGAAAAAAAAGAAGGAAGGAAGAAAGGAAGGAAGGGAAGGAGGGAGGGAGGGAGAGAAAGGGAAGGAAAGGAAAAAGAAAAGAAAAGGGGAAAAGGAAAAAAAGCTATTAATATTAAGCCATGAAAAGACATGAAGAAAACTCAAATGCATATTACTAAATGAAAGAAATCTGAAAAAACTACTTAGTGTAAGATTCCAACTATATGACATTTTGGGCAAGGCAATATGGACACAGTGAAAGAGTAACAGTTTCCAGGGTTTGATACATAAAGAAGGACGAATAAGCAGAACACAGAGGACTTTTAGGGCAGTTAAACTATTCTGTATAATACTATTATGGTGGATACATGCCATGCCATTATACATTTGTCAAAACCCATAAAATGTATAACTCCAAGATTTTACTATAATGTAAATAATAAATTTGGGGTGATAATATGGGTCAATATAGATTCATTGATTGCCAACAAGTGTACCACTTTGGTGTAGGAGTTTGATAGTGGAAAGGCTGTATGTGTGTGGGGCTGAGATACATGAGAACTTTATCCTCTGCACTTAATTTTTCTGTGAACTTAAACTGCTCTAAAACATCAAGTCTATTGAGAGAGCGAAAAAGAGAGAAAGTATCTATGGCAGCTTTTAGAGACCAAGGCCAACCAACGAAGCAGAAAAAAATAAACCCAACAGTCCCAGGAATACAGAAGTGATAACGATTTTCTTCAGCTTTTTGAAAGTAGGGTTGGATGTATGCATGTTCCTATTTGACTAGGAAATATGAATTATTCAAACCCAATTATGATACCACCTGAACCCTTTCAAACTTTTTAGATTATAACCCAAAGTAAGAAATTCATTTTACAAAGGGATCAATCATACACAAAACACACATACATGCACATGCAATTGAAAGAAAGCACTCACTAAACAATTCTACACTTAATACATGCAATGCACACTATTCTCTTTTATTCAATGTTATTTAAAAATATGCTGGACATAATTCAGTTAATTTTTTATAACTAGTTTATAAAATGTTGCCTGGAAGCCAGTCTAGTGCTCATATCAGAAATGGTATTATGGTCTGTCACACCAGTAATTGCTGTTCTTTGGTATTTTGCAGGTACCAAAATGAATAGGGGAAACTAATTGAGAATCTTCTGTCAGCCAGGACATTAACAGAGCGAATTCAGTTGGGGCACTGAGGGAGGTCTTGTGCTTGAAATTCAGACATTAAGAACAAGACTTAGTGAATATTCCGTCTTTCTCCTCTGGCCAGAAGTGTAATCATTAATGGCTGACAGTTATTCTAAGAAATCCTAACTTTGAAGTACTTGTTTCCTGGGAATTGATTAGATTAGCCAGAAGCGATCCTGATGAACACATCCAGCTAAGGAAAGCCATCGCCTGGCCTGTCAGAAAGGAATCCCACCCTACATGCAGAAAAAGAGAAAGATAAGAAGTGGGTTAGGCTATGGATGTGTGAGAAAGAGGAAAGAGGCTAAAGAGACAAAAGTCTGCACAAGCTGGATTGGGGAAATGTTATTTTGAGGTTATCTTGAGAGAAAAAGAATTATGAGGAGACTC
>NW_012150530.1:367305-369250 GCF_000956105.1 Propithecus coquereli | reverse complement strand
TCAAAGTTCTAAAGGCAGTATACAGTGGCAAGTGATTTATGTTGAAATCTCCCAGGTGCTCCCTTTGTTAGCCATTTTAAGTCTAACAGTGCCAGTTGTAATGAAATCTAAGAACCACTTGTTAGGTAGAAGGACCTCTGGCTTTTCTAGGGACAAAAGTCAGTGCCCTGACTTGGTGCTGCCTCAGGCAATTGCCACAACTGGGGAAGAAGGACAAGGGCAGGCCCACCACCTTGGTGCTGCCCCACCTTGATCCTGCCTGGAGCGATTGCTATACCTGGGGGAAGGAGGAATGGCACTTCCAATCTGTAAAAGAATGCCGGGAATTTCCTAGCCGTTGGACCAGATACCCTTGGGCCCAGGCACCACAGGGTCTGGAAAATGACCTAGAGTAACTGAAGGTTAATTATCACGTCTTTAACTGTCCATAAAAGTTGTTCAATGGTGATGTTTGAAGCAGGAGGAGGCCCCAATCCAGACAATATAAAACAGGATTACAGACCATAACCAGGGCCTCTTATTATGACCCGGGGTGGGGGGGGGGCGCCCATTTGTTGTCTATGGTGAATGTGTCTTGCTCTTGCTCTATATAATCAGCTCCAGCTCCATCAAAAGGTAGATAAGTAGAGAATATGGAGATCACTATTTTTTGTGCATTATATTTGATATGATGTACTATAATTTTTTGAATACACAGTTTTATGTATCTGTTCTGTGAATTGGAAATCTTTGTCTTGTCGTTTTCATCTTATTTATAACACTATTGAATTTAGAAAATGCATGCACTCAATCCAATATGATTCCTCATCTGTCTTTTGATTTAAAAATAACAGCAAAAACAAAAATCAATGTCTGTTTAAAAAAAATGAGGCAGATATATTCCTCGCTCTCTTATAAGAAAAAAATGGACAGCATTTTCTTTATACAAATATGAGCTAACCAGGGACAATCATGCTCTAAGGTACTGGTTTGATAGATCCCAATGTCTACTTCAGTTGTTTCACACATTTATAATGCAGTTAGATTCTTTTGTCATAGTCTGCCTTCCTTGCTGAGATCCCCCAATCTCCCAAATGCTTTTTAAAAAGATTTGCTACATGACTGATGAGTGGTCAGTAGAAAAAGAAAAGAAAAAAAGTTACATACATTAAGACTTACTCCTTATGTTGTAGAGTTCAATGGGTTTTGACAAGTACATAATGTCATATCTACCATTACAGTATTATACAGAATATTTTTCTCCCCACAACCCCCTGGAAACCACTGATCTTTTTACTGTCTCTATAGTTTTGCAGTTTGCAGAATGTTATGTAATTGGACTCATATAGTACATAGCTTTCCCAGAGTAGCTTCTTCCTCGTAGACATATGCATTTAAGGTCCATCCATATTTTCTCTAACTTGATAGCTCATTTTTATTTCACTGGTGAATAATATTCCACTGTATGGATATACCACAATCTATTTAATTTTTCACTTATTGAAAGACAACATGGTTGATTTTAGTTTTGGGTAAATATGAATAAACATGCTAAAAACATCTGTTTTCAGGATTTTTTGTGGTTGTAAATTTTCAAATCATATTGTCAGGTTAGCAGTTGTCTGTTCTTGGTTTTTGGTGTGCTGAAGAATGACCAGACACACTGAAAGCAAATAAGCACGAAACTGAAAATTAGGTTTATTGAGGAAGAGTAAGATAGGTTTACAAAGCAAGAGCAAGATACATTCGCCACAGGCAACGAACGGGCCCCCTATCCTAACAAGAGGCCCCCGTAATGGTCTGGGGTCTTGTTTTAAAGTGTCTGGATTGGGACCTCATGGTTCAAACATGACCATTAAACTACTTTGCTAGACAGTTGATGACAAGACAATTAACCTTAGGTTACTCTATGTCACTTTTCAAATCCTATTGTGTCTGAACTGCCTGGCTTCTGGGCTGGGGGATT
>NW_012150530.1:363640-365905 GCF_000956105.1 Propithecus coquereli | reverse complement strand
GATGCATTGAGTAATAGGAATTAAGCTAAATAGGCCTTTAGGCTAAGCATTTGTGTGAATCTGACTAGGAGATGGGCTGTGTTTAATGTTTGTTGTTACTGTGGGTATCATAAGCTTTAAATTCCTCTAGGATCCTTGTTTACATTGTCTCCTCTCTTGTGTTGTGGTTTTCCACAGAGCTCTCCCTTAAATAGAATCTGTGCCTCGCAGGTATTTTAGTTATAATCCACTATTGATATGGCATAAAAAGTGGGTGGAAAAGAAGTATTCTACTATCTTTTGATTTAATCTCAGTCTTTTACTGAGCCTGTGTCATTGGGCTGTGACCTTCACAAGTGTTTCTTAGCTTTTTCTCCTGTAGGTGAGACAGCAAGACTAGAGGGGCTAGAGTTAGATGAATGCAAAAGCCATGTCAACAAGAGAAAAATAAGCAAAAATGTATTAACATGTATATTACACATATACATTGGAGATACCCAAGGAATGAGTAATTCTCAAAGAAGTAGCTTTGAATTCCAGTTTTATATAGCATTTTCAACAAAGAACAATAGATTTTTAGAGAAGTAACAAGGTAAAGAAAATGGACTTTGAGTTTCTAAGGGCCACAAAATTGTGGGAAGGCAAATAAATGGCAAATAAAGGCTAACTAATAAAGCTTGTTTAGTATAGAATCCTCTGGTGTCACCTCTAGGCCAGTAAGGTCTAAAGTTGTTTTCAGTTAAGATTTGTCCTTCCTGGTAGAAGTAGAGAAGAGGAGAAGGATACTTTTTGTCTTTCTAAATTTATGTCCTAATTTTAGGCAAATAGAGGGAGGGCCAAGATCTTTCCTGCAACTGCTTCTTCTTAATTGCTTTCAGCTCAAAATAATCCTCATGCCAAAGAGACATATTTTGGGGTGGCATATTCTGGTATCCCACAGTGGAAATGTCCTTGCAAGGTTTTGGCATCTGAGTTCTTTTGGCCTCATAAAATGAGTTGGGAAATGTTTTCTCCTTTATTTCCTGAAAAAGAATTGTTTAATATTGTTATTGTTTTCTTGTCATATGTATGATAGAATTCATCAGTGAAGTCATGTGGGCCTAAAGTTTATTTGGGGAGAAGTTTTTAATTATAATTTCAATATCTTTAACATGTACAGGGATCTCAGCTTTTTCTTCCTGAATTAGTATTCAATTATATTTTCTAAGATATTTATCTATTTGATCTAAGTTCTGAACTTCTTAGAAAATTTTCGAATATTATCTCATTATTCTTCCTTCAATATTAGGCTATTACTTCTTTTCTTTCTAATAAGGGTAAGTCAATCTTTCTCTCTCTCTTTCTATTCAGTCTTTCTATGGATTTATCGATTATATTAATCTATTAAAGAACACATTTTGACTTTTAAAATTTTCTCTATTATTTGTTTTCTCTTACATTGATTTCTACTTTGTTCTTATCTTTATGTTTCTTCTCATGTGTTGTCATTATCTTTCAATTCAACATACAGATGCTCCTTGACTTACGATGGGGTTACATTCCAATAAACCCATCATAAGTCAAAAATATTGTAATTCAAAAATGCATTTAATACCCCAATATTAAAATTGAAACCTCATAAGTCCAGATGCTCCTCAAATTACAATGGGGTAAAATCCCAAGAAACCTATTGTAAACAAAAAATCATAAATTGAACCATTTTAAGTAAGGAACTGTCTATGTATTTGAATTTACTTCTGTTTTTTTCTGTCATTCCTTCTTATTTGAAAGTGTGTTGTAGAAATTCTATTTAAGTTAGAAATTTGATTTAAATTTGTAATTTAATTCCATTGTGATGAGAGAACATATTCCATATGACTTCAGTAGTTTTAAATTTATTGAGTCTTGTTTTATGGTCTACCATATGGCAACTCATTGTGTATATTCTATCTGCACTTGAAAAGAATGTCTATTTTTCTGCTGTTGGGTGGGGTGTTCTACATATGCTATATTTGTAACACTTAGGTAAAGTGGTTTGATAGTTTTGGTCACATTTTCAGTGCCTTTCCTAATTTTTTGGTCTTTGTTGCCTACTGAGAAAGGGCTGTTAAAAATATTTAGGATTATGGATTTCTCTATTTCTGCCTTCAGGTTTACCTTTAGTCACATTTTTGCTTCATGTATTTTGAAGCTCTGTAATTAAGTATTAAACATTCAAGACTGTTATATAATTCTCAGTGAATTAGCAATTATTTTCTTGAAATCTACTTTGGTATTATTATAACGAAACTAGGATTCTTATGCTTA
>NW_012150530.1:363187-363590 GCF_000956105.1 Propithecus coquereli | reverse complement strand
TTGTATACTTTAGAGATTAGTCCTTATGTATTTTGCAGATATTTACTCCCAGTCTGTGACTTATCTTTTCAATCTCTTAATAGGCACTTTCATGGAGCAGTAATTTTTAATTTCATTAAAATCCAATTTATCGGCCAGGCACAGTGGCTCAGCCTGTAATCCTAGTACTCTCGGAGGCCCAGGCGGGAGGATTGTTTGAGATCAGGAGTTCAAGAACAGCCTGAGCAAGAGCAAGACCCCATCTCTACTAAAAATAGAAAGAAATTAGCTGAGCAACTAAAAATATATACAGAAAAAATTAGTGGGGCATGGTGGTGCATTCCTATAGTCCCAGTTACTTGGGAGGCTGAGGTGGAAGGACTGCTTGAGCCCAGGAGTTTGAGGTTGCTGTGAGCTAGGCTGA
>NW_012150530.1:360894-362454 GCF_000956105.1 Propithecus coquereli | reverse complement strand
GTTGGGTTTTATGTCTCACAGGACCAGTATCCTATACATTCAGCAGGTTTGAGGGAAAAGCTATGTATATTTATGAGGGGAGCCAGCTCAAGCAGATTAGGTAAACATATGTAACATACATCCCATGTTCACTTTGGGGTGGGGTTTTAGCATTAAAATGAGGTGAAATTTGGCTCTGTATGTCAAAGGTTAAACTATAGGACACAAAGACAGTTTACAGGCAGCCTCCATAAACTGGCTGCAACTGGCTTAATGTCTGAAATAACTTACCAGAAAAGAATGTTTGGAAGGCCGTCCTCTGTCCAATAACAGTTGTAATGGTCTGAGTTGTAAATAAACTTGGTAGTTGCTGTTGTTAGGAAGTTTAGCAATGGTGTTGTTTTTCTTGTAGTCAAAGGAATTTAGAAATTTACTATGCCAGCCCTGATCTTGAACCCTTGACTTGTTGGTAACTTTGTTTCCTTAACCTTAGGGCACCTCCTTAGGTAATAAAGGAGCATCTATTTTGGTCTCTCAGATCACATATTGGTATCTTAATTTTTAAATGCATGATTTAAAAGCATGTTTTATAAGAACTCAATAAAATTTATTAAGAGAACAGTGACTATGATAAGAATCTGAGTTTAACTCTTTCTGCTCATATTCTGTCATGAATAAAGCAGTTGACAGAATATCTGGTTACAAGTATCCTTGGCATTGGTTTTATTATTATAATTACTATTATTATAATATAAAATATTATTTTTAAAAATAATGATAAAATTTTAGATAGTATGATACATGCATTTTTGCATGTCTCACATTTTTCTGTGTATAAAAAGACAATTTTCTGTTAATGTACTGGCATATGGTAATCTAATTTTTTTCCTTTAATTTATACTTTGCTAAAATTTATCATTATTTTTCATGAGTCTAAATCTAAGACTCAGGGAAGTGTTACAATATGTCCTCAAACATTATACAAGACAGACCACTGTAAGTAATATAACCAACACTCAAACCCATTTGTATCAGCTAAGTTTTATTGCTAGTATTGAGAAAAATAGTCACAATCTGAAAAAATAGTCACAATAGATATAATTGAAATGGTATGCTTCTGCTTGTTTTTGTGATGGTGTTAATGTTAAATATGGAAAACAACATCCTTGTTAATGTGTTACAGTTCAACTTACATTGTCTACTTTTTTCTTCAGAGCTTATATATGTAAAATTGAAGGTTTACTGCATTAAAACACAGTGCTGACTGGAATTGGATCTCTTTAGGAGACAACAGTGAAAGAAAAACAGAAAGATGATAAGGATGAGGAAGATGGAGTGATGCCAGGGAAAATAAAATGTTCATTTTACTCAAGGACATGTGAAAATGAAAGTAGTTATGCTTTTAGAATAACTTTAAAATCTCTTTATGACTAAAACTAGATTTATGATTAAAGTATTTCACTCATCAAAATATTTACATTAATTTGCATTTCTCTAATGATTAGAGATGTTGAGCATTTTTTTATATGTTTGCTGGCCATTATTCTGTCTTCTTTTGAAAAGTTTCTGTTCATTTTGCTT
>NW_012150530.1:357943-360844 GCF_000956105.1 Propithecus coquereli | reverse complement strand
CACTCTGAAAGCCAAGACAAGACCCACCTGGTCTTGTGAGTCCATTTGGGCATCATAGTAAATGATCTCTGTAATTGTTAAGGGTTAAAAAATTAAAACACCAAATATAAAATGAACATATGTCAAAGATTTTATTTGACTCAATATTAACAAGGGAACCAGTATCGTGTTAAAGTCATACCAAGAAGCATTTAAGAAGCTAGGATTTTTAGGCAGTGATACGATATAATTGCTGGATTACATTCAAATTGGTTAATGTCTATAATCTTTAAGCTTTGGGGGTATTTTTTAAACAGCAAAAGCTTATTTACATGTCTACCAGTCAAAAAATACATGTTAACTTCAGCCTCTCTTGGATTGTAAAAGAGCCCAGTAAATAAAAAGTCTAAAAAGTCAAGCCCAGCATGGCTCCGAAGGACACTTAGTAACTTCCATGTTTTGCTTATTTTGTCTGTATTTGTATGTTAGATAGTTTTCTTCACCAGAAATTTTCTATTTTTTGATTGTTCCTTTTATAATAGTCATTTATTGCCTTATGGATATATCTTAAATCTCTTTGAATGTAGTAAATTAGAATTTTTTTTAATCCTCTGTATTCTGAAGTTTTTCTGTGTCTCCTAATGTTATCTATTTCATTTTACATTTTCATCCTTCACAGTCTTTTTATTGTTCTTTCCCCCCCAGTATCCAGTGATCCTTGATTCTTCATTCACTTTAAGAGTTAAAATATATTGATTCATATAAAGAACTAACAATGGTTTTGATTATGCCTTTAGGTACTGTCTTTAATATATTCACTTTTGCATGGAATGGCTGACTGTATGTTCTATATAAGTGGATCATACAGTTTGAAAGTCAGAGTTTTCTATAGAATGCATGGACAGCAAGTGAGCAGTTATGTTGGTGATTCCCAACATTTCCAAAGTCAAGTGGATTTGTGAGATGATACTCCTTAATGATGTAGGGAGTAAAAGGGTCTTTTTCTCTTCCCATCCTAGGTTCATGGCTGAGGCCCCTATAACAAAAGATAGATTAATAAGAGAAAAGCATGCACATTTATTTAATATACGTTTTATGTGATGGAATGGCCTTCATAAAGAAATGAAGACCCCAAATAAACAATTAAACCTGAGTGTTTTGTAATAGTAGGTTTGATGAAGAGTAGACAGTCATGGAGATATATGATAGGAAGATAAAAGGGTATGATCTTGTAGGGAAAAAGAAATGTATATTGTTCCCATTAGGTTCATGGCTGACGTCCCTATTACAAAAGACAAATTAATAAGAGGAAAGCATGAAAATTTATTCAATATAAGTTTTCTGTGACCTAGGAGCCTTTATAAGGAAATGAAGACCCAAAGAAACAGGTAAACGTGAATTTTTGTACTTAGGTTTGATGAAGAGTGAAGAGTCATCAAGAAATATGATCATGGGACAAAAGTATATGATCTAATAACAATAAACTGGGAGGAACTTAGCAAGGGCTGTTTGCCCATATTCTTCTCTGCATCCCTGTGTTTTCAGAGATAAGGATGTTCCTTTCCTCCAGGAATAGAGAGAACACTTTTGGAATGAGGGGCTTATAACCTGCGCCAGGGGAGAAAGGAGAAGGAAGGTCAGAGTGACCTCTCTAGATTTTTTTTACTTGCTTGAGGGGAGAAGGAAAAGGGGAAAGTGAAAGTGACTTTTTGCTTCTGCTGTTTTCTCAAATGCCAAGGTGCCATATTTCAAGGTAATGTGACTTGAACCCCATCAATTGAATGAAGTAACTTGGGGATAACTCAGTGTTGAGACACAGGAAATGATTCCCTAAAGCATGGCGCTTTGGCATGCTGAGCACCTTGAATGAAAAGAAATTAAAAGGGCCTTAGAAGCAGCCTAAGAACCAAAGATGTTCTGTCTATTGTTCTTGTCCCCAAGTGCAGGATGGAACTCTCTCTCTAAAGTTCCCTTATTTGAAACTCCTCCAGAAGGAACATAAATGCCTTCAATCTCCTCCCTGAGATTTCATTTAAAAGGGAGAATTAAACTCATCTTGCAGGAAGGAACATCACCGAGGAATGTCCCGACACCTAAACACACTTTGTCACAAGGTATTGTCCTTCAATCTATTCAACTTCTAGAGAGAATCATTTACAAACTATTGCTTGTTCTTTGGGCCAACGCAATTTCCCTGAAAATCATTTAGTACCTGTTAAAAATCGCCTTCATCCCCCATTTCCCTCTCCCCTATGAAGAGGGTATTTGATCCTTAACCATCTGTCTGTTCTTTGAGTCTCATATTTTGTATGGCTCCTATGCACTCTTTCACATTAATAAATTTGTATATCTTTTCTCCTGTTAATCTATTGTCAGTTTATTTCAGCAGATTCTAACATTCAGAAGAGGAGGGAACAATTCCCATCACCTCTTCATCAGCAAGGCCTGTTTGTTCAGATTCTTCTCTGTGACCTTTGTCTTCAGACATAAGGATGTTCCTTTTTCTTGGGTACAGGAAGGGCACCTCTCACATAAGGTTCTTATGACCTGTTTCAGAGGAGGGTCGGAAAATCTTTCCTAGGTTTTATCATCTGCTTCAGGGGAGAAGAGAGAGGGGAAGGTCAAAGAGATCTTCTTACTTCTGTGGTTTTCTCAAATTCCTTTAGCGTAAAATATTGAATATGCCAAGGTGCCATATTTTGGGTAGCATGTCCTGAACCCCATCACTATCATAAAAATAGACATCCAAAAGGATACTGGAATGGTTAAATAGTAGACAAGAGAGCTTTATTGGTAATATCAGTTTGCAAACCAGAAAGAGAAAGTGGACTGAAGGTGCTCTCTCTTCAAAGAGGGGAAGGACAGGTTGTTTTTTTTTTTTTTTTTTTTCAGTATATTATGGGAGTACAGATGTTTAGGTTA
>NW_012150530.1:356339-357893 GCF_000956105.1 Propithecus coquereli | reverse complement strand
TTAACTTAGATAAGTTACTTTATTAATGTCTCTTTATCACAGATTGATTATATTTAAATGGGGGTAATTATATGGCCCTTTAGTAAGGTTGAGAATGAAAAAAGTTAATGTACATAAAATATTCCAAAAAGACTTACCCTACGATAAAAACTAATATCTCTTAGGGTGTTCAGAATGTTAACTGTCACTGTTTTGTTGTCTAAGAGTTTAAGCAGAGATCTCTAGGGCCAAGAATAGTAAGTATAAGTGTCCCCTCCCCTAAAGTAAGCAATCAACTTGCCTATACAGGATATGTAAGGAGTTTGGCCATTCTAGGTAGCTTTTGATATTTACTGACCTTGAAATTACAAAAGAAAGAAAGTTGAAAGGCCCATTGAGAATTTCTTTATAAGAGTTATCAGAGTGGCTTCGTAAATGCCCTTTACCTTTCTCTGCTCCTCTTCTATCCCTGGATGGGCCTAACACAGCAGTTAGTAAGAGGATAATAAATTAGAGCAAGAAAATGAAGAGAAAAAAATCATTTCAAGGTTTTATATCAAAGATTACCTGACCTAAGATAGTTTAAAGTTGGCAAAAGAAGATATAATTGCATGAAAGTTTGGAGATTTTTATATTGGAATGAACTTTTCATAAATAACTAAAAATCCTGAGTGAAAATACTCAGGAAGCAGAAGGAAAAGTCCACAAAAATATATTCATGGAGAGCAGTACAAAAGAATGAGATTGCTTTTCTTCACCTTTGACTGTCCACTTGTCAATAAACTAGCTGCTTTAGGGAAACTCAGTTGGGACCCTTTGTGAATCAAAATCCAGCAATAAAGATATGTTCCAGGCTAATCAAGGACATCTAGATAGAAAAATGGAGTCATAAGCTGCCAGAGTGAAATGACTATTATGTGGTAATTGCAACCTATTGAGAGTATTTATAAGTAGCAACTGCAGCAAGGAGATTTACTTACGGATAATTTGGTTTTACAGGGATACCAGGGGCAAATGTAACAAAATGTCAAGTGTGACTCTTTGGTCTCAGGATTTTGTCAAAGATCCCAAAGATCCCTCATATCTTAGAAAAGGTAATACACTATATTTAAAGACGTCTGAAATATCCTGACACTCTTGCATACTAGCACATCACCCACCTGCAGGGTACAATAGAGAAGAAGTTGAAGAGGCTTGTAGATACACATGATTTCTGTGGAAAGAGTTGTGTCAATTCTCCTCCCTCACTGGTAGCTAAGGCAGAAGGTTCTGAGAGTCACTTGGTGAGTTTTATATATTTTTCCTGAGTTTCAGAGACTGAAAAGTTTAAAAGCAAGTAGTTGGAGCTGGCTGGATTCTCCTTGGTAGGCAGAGAAAGCAACTGAAGCTCCACTGGTATCAGTTCATAAATAGACAAAAGAAACAAGACTATCCAATTGGATTCTTTGTCATCTCTCACCCAACAGAAAATAGATCACCATCATCTCTCTAATGGAGATCTTCAAAGGATCAAACTATAAGACCAAATTCCCAATTACTACAGCCACCAGTAGGGAAAAACTTATTATCCTTGAA
>NW_012150530.1:344930-345294 GCF_000956105.1 Propithecus coquereli | reverse complement strand
GCACTACCCGAAGGATGGACATATTTGAAACATGGACTGGGGGGGGGGACCAAGGGCAACACACGTAACCTAAACATCTGTACCCCATAATATGCTGAAATAAAAAAAATATATATTTACATTAAACTTTCTGTATATTCCAAATTCTCACACCATTTTAAAATCTTGTAATCTTTTCAGTCTCACAGCTAATGTTTTTAAAGGTTGATCTTCCTGTTTATAAAATATAGTAGCATGCATATTTTCAAAATTCACTACCTCAAATAATACTAGCCAGTTTTAATTTATTTGGGCTGCCATAACACACCCCTAGATGGGCAGCTTACAAACAGCAGAAATCTATTTCTCACAGTTCCAAAGGCTG
>NW_012150530.1:342516-344115 GCF_000956105.1 Propithecus coquereli | reverse complement strand
CAGCTGAATGCTTCCTAACTAAAAATTGTTTTTGTAAAGCTGTAATTTCATTCTGTAATTCTCATCTAAAGCAAATTGATACTTCTCTTCCCAGTGATAGAAGGGTACTCGGCAGAAAGTATACACACAAGTGTTTGTTAAATAAACAAGTAGATGAACAAATACTTTCTCAATTGGAAGTGTTATGCATGTATATAACATAGAAGAAAAAGAAAAGATAAATTGAATTTTAAATGATTAGAGATCATTTTCTTCTGAACTTTTTTGGGATGATAATGCATGCTAGCTTTTGTGGAACAGTCCTGCTTTGTACTTGTCCTACCATAAGTCTTAATATAATATCCCCATTCATTCCCCAAAGCATCCTGGTTTGGGCAATAAATTACAAGGTTCTTGTGCTTATATTTCACATGCGGTATATTAAGTGTATATGTGAAAGAGAATAGAGAAATGGCTGGGTTGCTTCTTTATTTTTATTTCTGTTCTGGTCCCTGAAGTAAATATTTGAAATCCCTGAACTATGGTTTTCCTATATGAAAATGAGAAGTTTCTACCTCAAAATATTACTTTGTTTGCAAAAACCTAGTGCCTACTGTTCTCTATGTAGTATGAGTAAGAAATCAAATTTTATTATGTTAAGCCAATGAAATTTGAATGTGCTTTGTTACCATAACATAACATAGCCTAATCTAGTCTATATCAGCTGCCAAAATATCCTTTTTAAATAGTATCTATCAGTTGCCTATGAAAAACAATTGCAATATTTGCTTTCCAAGCTGTTCACGATGTATCAACCCCCACCACTACCACCACCTCAGCCCTCTACTCTGCTGAAGTCAGATGGACACTAACATTTTGACCATATGATCTATAATCCTTTAATGAGGAAAAATGTCATGGAACTCTAGAGCTGGAAGAGATCTTAGGGATAATACAGTTCAACTTCACCATTTACGTTAAGTCATATGGAATAGCATAACTTAAAATAGGCTCTGGTAGTCACACCTTATGTGGACTCAGCCAAAGTACTTAATCTTTATGAATTTAATTTTCTTAACTGTCAAAGTGCAGATAATCACACCTTCTTGTCAGGTTTGCTTAAAGGATTGAGTAAGCAAATTTAAGTGAACCCATCAGCACATCGTGGTCACAGGACATCTACATATCTCTTTGCTCCTTACAGGGTACATCAGGCTAAACAGGTAAAGAGTAGTAGATCTAGAACTTACAAATAACATCTATAAAGAATTTTATAGCTTTATTTTCATACCCATTAGCTATTTCATATAAACTTTACAACCAACTTGTTATTCAGGCTGAACAGGAATTATTATTATATCTATTTCCCAATAATTAATTAAGCCCCGGAGGCTGTGATTTGTCTAAAATCACCATTAGTGGAACTAGAACTCAAACCCATAGCCTCTGATAACATTGTGCTCTTTCTTTTCCACCACCTAAAGCATAAACATGGTGCTGTGGACCTTTTAGGCAGAACTTTTCCACTAGAAATAACCTTTGTGTTAATTGTCTATTTCTTATTTTTCAATACCCAGTCCACAATATTAATAGTTGTTAAAATAGTATGAAATACTAATT
>NW_012150530.1:327748-330106 GCF_000956105.1 Propithecus coquereli | reverse complement strand
TTTAAGGAAAGGGCTAACTAGTAAAATGCTAGAAAATAAATTCTTTTACTTGGCATCCTTTAACTACCTCTAAATCTAATATAGTTTCTACTTTATTCTTTTAATAATAAGTGGCATAGGACATGATTTGCTTTAGATTAAATCATACTTTCCAGATTTTTCAGTTAGGAGTCAATTTGTTGTACAGAATATATTATTTTGTTTTGGTAGTCTCATTCAAACTGTAATGAAATAATTGTGTAATCAGTTGTTTGATGGCTGTAATTCAGCAACTACTGTTTCCAAGATTATAGGCTCTGTGAAGACAGGCATAATGTTTACCATGTGAACAACAGCCCCAGCACGTAGTATAGGGTCTTACAAGGTAGGCAGTCCCTTAATAAGCAATTGTTCATTAATTGAATGAATGCATAGGACAATAGCTACTAACTGAGAGGAAAGGGACTTCAAGCCAAACTACTGACTCCATGCTCAGGGACTAATTTGAATTTGTAAATGGCGGGATACGAACATCAAATTCATGGATATGTTTCCCAGTGAATTCAAATATTATTATTAAATAAACTATGAATACATGTATAGTGAGTAGCTTGACCAAATCACTTCATTATTCTTGTGATGTGATTTCGTGATTTGCTTTTTATGAAAATGCTTTCAAGTTACAGTTTACGCTACATATCATGATTCTAGGGAGTTCATACCTAGGGCCACTGATTTAATTCCCCTACCTCCTCCCCAAAAAATTAGATTTTCCAAGAAAACTTTCTTTTACCACAGTTTCTAATCTCAAATCTAGATGAAAATACCTGTCTTGTTCTAAATAAAAAGTCCTAGATCAATATGAGAGGACATCAGGCTTTCCCATCTCAAACCCTGAATCATCAGCTTTGACCAGTGTTCAATCATCACCTGGTCCACAGTTAAGGAATTATTTCCAATATTCCTAAGCCCCCTTTTGGTTTCAAATTTATATTAAATTAATAGCAATCAAATTATGTACATTTCTACCCCTTTTTTTAATTCTGGAAACAATTCCATGAGATAGATTTTAGCATTCCAATTTGAGAGATGAGGAAAATGAGAAAGAGAATTCAAGCCTAGGTCTCCCAATTTAAACAATTAATTTTCAGCAATTATTGTGCAATAAAATAAAGATGATAATAAGTATTTAATTGACCCTTGAACAACATGGGATTGAACTGTACAGATCCACTTATACTTGGAATTTTTTCAGCTAAACAAATACAGTATTTATGGGATGATAAACTTGCCTATAAAGAAAGCCAAGTTTTCCTATATGAGGGTTCCACAGGGCCAACTGTGGGACTTGAATATGTGTGGATTTGGGGAATATGTGCAGGTCCTGGAACTCATCCCCTGTGTATACCAAGGGAAGAGTATACTATTGCTCATAGTATTTTTTTAATATTAAATATGAGAAAATTATTGTCATTAATGTGATTAATAAACTAAAAATAATGTATGCAACACAGCCTATTATCAACATCATTTAATCCAGGGTTCAAGGCCCTATGACTGGGGAAAAACGGCTTGAGTTGATATAAAATTCCACAAATATAAAAAATATCTAAATTATCACTGCAGCAGAATTATAAGAGTTCTTAAATATTTGGGACTTAATTTGTATGGTTCTATGAATTATTAATTCTTTAAATGTCCTAATCTTTATAAAACCATGAATATCACTATGTTAACTAACAAAATGTAGATATGGAACTCTCTGTGGGCATTTTGGGAGTTCTTAATAAGTCTTCTTATTCTTTCTTGGAGGTGAGAGCTGGCCTTCTTAAAGCTGTCTGTGAGAAGAAGGATCATATAGGATATATGGTCATACTTATGGCCCAGAACCTTTTTAAAAATATGTTTATCTCTATATTTGGCAAAATTGATATCAAAGCAGAATCCAAGATTGAATTTTCCAGCCTTTTTGGCAGCTAAGAGACCTACATTTAACCCCCACTGAAATGTACCTCCACAATATTTCAATTCAGCAGAGGGGGAAATAAAAAAAGAAGAAGCAGGCCTTTGAATAATTCATACCTGGTAAATATGGCAGAGGTTGGCATAGACACTAAGTCTAGGAAGCAACTGCAGCAGAATGTCTGGGGTTAGTGTCCCACGCTCATTGTTTACAATGCCTGCTCTGGAATCAAGCCTGTGAATATTAAGTGGTATGGCTTGGGTAGTATTTCTGGCTGCATAATCTCTAAAACCAGTTTTCTGGTCCTCCTGGAATTTCTTTTTCTTTTTATTTTTTTATTTCAGAATATTATGGGGGTACAAATGCTTTGGTTACATATATTGCCTTTGCAACACCCAAGTCAGAGCTACAAGTGT
>NW_012150530.1:325356-326497 GCF_000956105.1 Propithecus coquereli | reverse complement strand
CCAGTTTATGTTTTTGTCTGCTTTGTCAAAGATTAGATGACTATATGAGGATTGTTTTATATGTGGGTTCTCAGTTCTGTTCCATTGGCCTATGTCTCTGTTCTTGTGTCAGTACCATGCTGTTTTAGTTCCTATAGTCTTGTAGTATAGCTTGAAGTCTGATAGATTGATGCCTTACAATTTGTTCTTTTGGCTTAAGATTGCTTTTGCTATATGGGGTCTTCTCTGGTTCCAGAACTCTCAGTTGTACACCAAGTCATGGAAACTAAATAACCTTATGCTAAATGATTATTGTGTTAAGGAGGAAATCAAGATGGAAAACAAAAGATTCTTTGAACTAAATTATAAAGGAGACACAAGTTATCAAAATCTGTGTGAAACAGCTAAAGCAGTCCTTAGAGGAAAATTTATATCCATAAATGCCTACATCCAAATGAGAGAAAGATCACAAATCAACAATCTAATGAATCATCCCAAAGAACTGGAAAAGGATGAAAAAACCAGCCCCAAACCCAGAAAAGGAAAAGAAATAACAAAGATCAGAGCCAAATTAAATGAAATTGATAAGAAAAAAAATTATACCAAAGATTAATAAAACAAAAAGTTAGTTCTTTGAAAAAATATAGTTGACATGCCTCTAGCAAGAAAGAAAGGACTCTAAGAAACTCCATCAGGAAATAAAAAATATCATCTATGAATATTGTAAAAACCTCTATGCACATAAACTTGAAAGTGTGGAGGACATGGAAAAATTCTTGGAAACACACAGCCTCCCTAGGCTCAGTCAGAAAGAAACAGAATTTTTGAAGAGACCAATATCAGGTACTGAAATTGAAGCAGCAATAAAAAATCTTTTTAAACAGAAAAGTCCCAGACCACATGGTCTCACACCCCCGTTTTACCAGACCTACAAAGAAGAACTGGTGCCTATCCTGCATAAATTATTTCACAACATCAAAATGGAAGGAATCTTCCCCAACATATTTTATGAAGCCAATATCATCCTGATATCAAAACCAAGAAAAGATGCAACAAAAAAAGAAAACTACAGACCAATATCCTTTATGAATATAGATGCAAAAATTCTCAACAAAATCCTAGCAAACTAAATTCAGGTGCTTATCAAAAAAATAATCCATCA
>NW_012150530.1:322738-325306 GCF_000956105.1 Propithecus coquereli | reverse complement strand
CGGCCTTATTATCCTATTTTAAATATGAGGAAACTGCAGAATCTGAACCCAGTCACTCTGGTTCACAAAATTATCTTCTCAACCACTGTATTTTTCTGTAGAACAACATATTCTCAACAACTGAACCTCTAACTACTATTTAAAACAGTTGAATACACATTTAAACCTCATTCATACACATTTTCCAGAGACTTGTATGAACTGAATACTATTTGACTACTTTTTTTTTGTTTCTTCTATGAACATAAAACAGTGGACAGTTAATCAGATGAAATCTAGTGATCCAGTGGAAAATCATGTGCTTTAGCACATTTCTTGATCAATGAGTGAGTAATGCAGTTTGCTATTTAATATGAAGATGATGGTCTTTATCCACTGTCAAGGGGAATATATGTGGGACTGATTTTACAATTAATGAAGGATTACATAACTGATAATAATGATTCTTAGGAAAAAGTGCAATGCCACAGAAGTCAGGGGGTTTAGAGTGTAATTTCTACTTTGTAATTAGCCATCTGGCTTTAGCTAAGTCATTTAACTCTATTAGAATCATTTCTTCTATTTCAACATGAAGATGTTGGAGATTTGACCTAGATCAACTTGAAGATTCCCTCTAGGTCTATTCTAACATTCTATGATTTATAACCTAGACATCATCAGTGGTGTGCTAATAGTCATAATTAAGCCTAAATGTAATATATTGGGTTACTTTTTGTATGCGATAGGTGCTGCTGGATCTGAGGTTCCTATTTTTAATTTCTATTTTGAGATCCTCTTCTATCTCTTCCATGCTCTTTCAGAAACCTTTGCTCTTAGAAAAGAACCAAAGTGCGTGGAATGGAAAGAGATAGCTTAGGAATTTTTAAATTATTTAACAATTTAAAATGTAAGGATTAAAGGTCATTAATAAGAAGTTAAATATCTAAATTTTAAAAACAAATACTAAGTTAGCCAGTCTGTCAATTCCCTGTCTGAACTAGAAAGGAAAATCAACACATTATCATACTTCATCCATGTAGAAAAGTTATGTAATATGTCAAGAGAGAAGAATGATTTTGGATCTACCCTCTGAAAAAGATGCTTTTCCTTGGCATTCTTTTACTGTGATCCTTGTGATTGAACAGTGGGAAGCAGGCTGAAACAATTGGAAATCATTGAATTTGTGGGAGGTAAGGGAGGTATCTGCACCAGCTGAAGCAAAATGAACTTTTCTACCATGAAAAGCAGCTTAGTTACAATTCTCAGAGCTCAGATGTCAATCCATCCCCAAGCAGGACAAGTGCGGGTAATATATAGAAAGGGTATTTTAAAATCCGCCTGAGCTTGCCAATCTGGAGATTTGCCCAGGAAAGAGAGCCTCAGAAAAATCATGATGGAAATAAGCGAATTTTAACAAATTTATGCTGAACTTGAAAGCCACAGAAACTAATTGGAAAGAATCCCCTTGCTAAGCATATAAAGATTTCTTCATTAATAATTACTATGACAAATAGTTCTTCTGACTTTCTCTCATGTCTGTTGCAATGACTGAATAGGTATGTGAATTAGTGTTGTGCAATATCATGATGGAAAAAATGCTTTCCTCACATGTCCTTGTAAAGCTAATCCTGTTCTCTTGTACCTAGCTGAATCTTAAACCATTTTTCAAACACGGCTATGATGTCAAATAGAAGTGGTAAGGACATTTCTTTTGAAAGTCAGAAGCAGCTCAATTTGAATGCTCAAGAAAATCACAAAAGCTGCCTTCTTTCCTTTAAAATAAAGTTATGTTTAACATCAGAGTTATGAAAAATATTAGATGACATTAAGTAATAATAATGAATATTTTATTTACTATAAACAGCATCTTTTCGTCAGCAAAATGATGTCAATATGTTGGATAAAATACCCTCTATTAAAAATAATACTAATGCTCATTGGCTATGTGTGTTAATATCTTTTGCAGACATCACTTGAATCATTATGATTTGTTCTAAATGAGATATTTTAGTGAAAAATGTATCACACAGACAAGCTAAACTATTTCCAGTAATATTGTAACAGCTTCAGAAGAAGACACTACAGTGTTAAAGAGAAGCATATGATTCTTGCTGTTAGTGCCAGAAAGCTATAGTTTGAACGTGTTGAATCACTGCAAATGATGACATGAATGATTTGATTTTACAGTAGCAATTTAATTTGAAAAAGGAGACATTCTTATTCAAGGACTTACTTAAAATTTCTCAACAGTGTCACAAATAATGAAAATATGCCAAAATATTTTCAGATAACTTATTTTTTAATAAAAAAATTTATGGGACAGTAATTATTTTATGGGCAACAAGATAGATTTGAGTTGATGAAAGTACTCCACATGAAGTATTATAATTATTTTTGCAAAAACATTTGTATTTAATGATTGAGATGCTCATTGACTTATTGATTTGAAGATGCTAAATTCTACCATCTCAAATTACAGTGCTATTTGAGGACAGGTAGATAAACAAGATGTGGCTATATTTATTAACAGTAGAGAAATTATAATATAATGGAATCTGGAGCAACTGAAATAAAATAAAAATCACTGAA
>NW_012150530.1:320649-322688 GCF_000956105.1 Propithecus coquereli | reverse complement strand
AAAATTATAAAGACTTAATCAAAAATTTTTTTAAAATAGGAGATTGAGTGAGGAGAGGTTGAAAAAAGTGTAAACACTCTATCTGCTTAACTTGGGCTTCCCCTACAGGTTTTCTAAAGGCTGCAAAGCTATTATTTATGTCTGTTTCCCAAAAGTAGAGCTGCAATAGCAGATTTTATGCTACTGATTTATTAAAGGGGTGTTCTCAGGAGAAATTAGAAAAGAGTGAAGGGAGCAAGGCAGGGAAGGAGAAAGGAGCACAAGATGCGGTTTCAGTGAAGACTAGGTTCTGTCTGATCCCCGAGACCTTTAGAACATAAACAACATGACAGTGTGTCTTGACTTGAGATCAGAAGCAGGGCTTTTGTTCACCTCTAACACCTCAGTTTATTATTAACTGTGGTCTGCAAGGTGGAAGGAGAGACAGGGTGTACCAATGTAACTGCCAGTCACTTTCAGGAAGGTGAGTGTGATGGTTACTTTAATGTGTCAACTTGATTGGGCCATTGCACGAGAAGACATTTGGTCATACAATAATTTAGGTGTGTCTATGAGAGTGTTTCTGGATGAAATTAGCATTTCTGTAGACTGAATAGATTGCCCTCCCAATGTGAGTGGGCCTCATCCAATAAGCTGAAGGCCTGAATTGAACAGAAAGGCTGACCCTTCCATAAATAAGGAGAAACTCCCCCTGCCTGACTGCCTTCAAGCTGGAACATTTGGCTTTTTTTCTGGCTTCAGACTCAAACTGAAACATCAGCTATTCCTGGATCTCGAGCCTGCCAGCCCTCAATCTGAAACTGGCACCATCGACTCTCCTGGTTCTCTGGGCTTTGGACTCAGACTGGAACTCCCTGCACTATCGACTCTGCTGGGACTCCAGATTATTGACTGCTGATCTTGGAACTTTACATCCTCCATAATAATCATGTGAGACAATTCCTTATAATAAATTTCTTTCTCTATGTACATACTATTAGTTCCATTTCTCTGGAGAACTCTGACAAATAAAGTGAAAAATGGCTTCCATAACCTAAGTGAAATCGTCCAGAAAATATCGGTCAATGTGAGGTGTTAGCAGAAGCGTTCCCAGGAAGCAGTAAAAGCAGTGCCAGGAAATTTGGGTGGGGCACTGGCAACATCTGCTGCCAGTGTGCATTCTGCTTTTATTAGGTGATCCATGTCACACCAGGCTCTCCTTCATAAATTCTAGGAAATCGCCTACATGTGAAGAGCATCTCCATCCATCCTTTCTCTCCCAACTAGTGTTCCAGCCAATCCTTGTGAAGGTTGAAGTTCTGTATATGAAGTTACAAAATCTTTATTCTCTCAACTCATCTTAAAGTAAACTTCATTTCCTATGAATTTAAGCCAATATATGGCACATCATCTGTTTTAAAATATTTTTCAGGATTCTAAATTCACTTCATTTTTATACAGATACCCTATGATTTACTTTCAACTGTTATTTCTTATGCTAAACTGCTGTAGTGTTCTTTTTAGAGACCAAACATTTTAGAAAGACGTACAAAAATGCTGTAAAGATCCAAAAGATGATCAACTTATCATTTAAAGCTGCAACACTTACTTTTAGCAAAGTTTGGGCTACTTTGTTACTTATTTCTGAGAGTGCAAAAACTCCCTTTGAAAATGAGACATAGAATCAAAGAATACAATCATAAGTTTTATTAACACTGGGAGTTTTTCGGGGATATCTTGTCTAGTTTCCTTTTTTTTATATGCAAGTAAACTGAGGGAGAACATGAAGTGAGCTAAGGAATGGAGGATATATGTGAGAAAACTTTTTACTTTACATTTTTAAATTGTAACACCTTGATCAGCAATTATTTCTAGTTGGACTTAGTATAAAGTCATTTATATACAATACATTTTTAATGTTGAAATCTTATTGCTCATGGCTCTAAATTCAACTCAAAAAATGCCTCAGATGCAATTTTGCATTAAATGTTTTATTAAAAGGAACATATTCTTTATAAAGAATAGACTATTATGAACAAAATATAGCTATGATTTTTAAA
>NW_012150530.1:318163-320599 GCF_000956105.1 Propithecus coquereli | reverse complement strand
CATAAATAGAAAAATGAAATTTATTGACTTCTTCTATTCATTTAATCCACGTTTTTAGAATTAAATTGTCAATACTAATCGTAACAATAAGAACATCAACAAGTAAGATTTTCATGAACTAACTGCAGGGTTTTGCCCAGGTTTTGCTTCACAAGGCCTTGGGCTCAATACTAGTATGAGTTAAATACAGCTCACATTGCAGTTAACATGTTAACTATTTCAAAATGAAAGCTACAATTCAAATAAGTGTTTTCTATTATACCATGTTTTGTAATACTTTTCAGTACTCTTTCCTGTATTTTACTTGATACTAACAATAATTCTGCAGATGAACAATCCAAGTGTGACTGTTATCTTTTAATAAATGTAGATACTAAAGTGTCCAAGGTCAAGTAAATTTTTCAAGATTACAGAATTACCTGAAAAACTATGTTTCATCTTGGTCTTCTACCAACTTCTTTTTAATAAAATAGAGCTTTTTAAGGCATCAGAATTTATTATTTGAGAAATTTCTATGATTTTAAATAACTAAGAGCTACAAATATCATCACTTTGTTTAAGGAAAATAATGTCTGAAAATAGTACACATATGAAATACTCAGTATTTTGTGGTAAATATATACTAAAAGTAGAAACTTTATGGTTTCACGAATTGCCTTTTCCGCATATTAAAACTGCCTGAGAATAAGCTCTGTCTATTGCTAAGTTGGTTATTTAAATCAAAGAGATTCTAGTCCTGATTATTAGTTGATCCTCTTGTTTAAAAAAGCAAACATATTCTAAATGCTCAATGACTTTTAGTTTTTTAGCCTAAAACATTAACATTTATTACTCCAAATATGATACACAGAACTCATGCTCTTGTAAATAGGTGTCAGTTGAAAATAATGTCCCAGGTCCATTGTTGGTGATGCTTGGTTAAATAAAGTTACACAGAATTTTTTTGTTTTTGTTTGATTTTCATTAGTTTTGCTTTGCTTTGTTGTAAATGTAGAACAGCTTAGAGTGTTTAATTTACCATTGTGCAATGTGATTTTCTAAAATTGGAAGTACACTAGGCAGTATTTCCCTAATCTGTTTGGACCTGAAAAAAAATTTCTCCTCTATGGGGCATTTTATGGGATTACCTTCAGTGGATCACACTGGGAGATATATTAATACTAGACAATGAGTTTATTTTATATTTGGCTAACTCTTCTTAACTGATAGTCTTAATTACTAATTTCTGTAATCCTTGGTTCTTCTACTATTTTAGATTGTTATAACTATAAGGGGTTAAACTGATAAGTTCAGTGTTCATGCTGGTTATAAAATAAAATGGAAATAGGAAATGAAAGAAATAATATTAATTTATTTTAATTCTGTTCCATTATAATCTAGTGTAAAACACCCTGTGACTTCGTATAAAATATATACTTACCTATTGCAGTTCAGTTGGTTGATTTACATTTCTTTAAATTCAGAATTAGAGCATATTTCTTTTCATGACCTACAATTCACATTTTTAAATACTACCTCCTTTCTATATTGTTAGACATTTAACTATAATATATTACTTTAATGACCACACAGCTGGTGGGCCCAAGCTGCATATAGTGACAATTAGCTTATTGCAAAATTATGGAATACAAAATTCCAACCCAGGTTTATAGGTAATGGTCAGCCTATTGAAGGGGCTTGGTTGTGGAATGTTCACCAACCAAGGACACTATTTTTTAAAAAGTAACTTCAGCAAAATGAAAAAGAGAAAGAAGGTGGATACCATTAGATATGAGAGGCACATCTACAGGCATACTACCCTCAATACACCAGATCTTGTCACATATGAGAGGTGGCATGAGCAACCATGACACAGCAGAAGATAGGAGACAGTAAAGAGGATCTATGGACATGAGTCTTGGAAGATTCTCATTTGCATGGCAAAGTTTTTAGAATATTAGGTTATGTTTCTTTCCCTTGTAGATCCAATCTCACTCCTCGATTTTCCATTGGATTACTTATTTACATGGTCTCATATTTTAAATGCTGTTTAATGACCTCACACTTTGAAAAAACACATAGCTGGGTGTAATGGCTTGTGCTGGTAATCCCAGCTATTTGGGAGGCTGAGGTGGGAGGATCACTTGGGGCTAGGAATTGAAGACCAGCCTGGGCAACAGAGCAAGATGCCTTTTGTAAAATAAGGAAAAAACAGCAGAGCATGGTGGCTTATTTCCGTAGTACCAGTTCCTCAGGAGGCTGAGGCAGGAGGATCCCTTGAGCCCAAGAGTTTGAGGCTGCAGTGAGTTACGATCATGCCACTGCACTCCAGCCTGGGTGACAGAAAGAGACCATATCTCTAAAAAAAAAAAAACCACAAAAAAAAACCCCAAAATAGACAAAGCATACAGAAGTATTATTACAAACTATAACATAAATATTGGATATTAATTTGTA
>NW_012150530.1:302073-303603 GCF_000956105.1 Propithecus coquereli | reverse complement strand
AGCATTTGTATAAAGCCAGAAAAGATGAGCCAGTCACTGGAGACATTTATAGGCCATGGAGCCAGATTCATAGCCATAAAGTACAACATTTAGAATCAGCAATTTTTGTTTACAGCTATACCACCCTGAATGGGCGCAATCGCCTCTGATCTCAGAAGCTAAGCAGGGTCAAGCCTGGTTAGTACTTGGATGGGAGACTGCCTGGGAATACTGGGTACTGAAAAAAAAAAGGAGAAAAATAAATAAATAAAATCATCTATTCCTGCACAGTTTAAGTTATCAATTATTGGGTGTGTATCTGGTTATCAAATTTATTTAATAAACTTAAATATTAATACCCAATTGATTGGCAACTAACATAAAATCAGCATAAAGGCCTTTTTAGAATGAGTCCTAGCTTGATGGAAAAATCAGTAATCTAAAGCCTTGTTTTTCTAAGTATGGTCTGAAGGAGTTTGTTTGATTGAAAATCTCAGATCTCACCTAAGACCTACTGTCTTAGTCAGTTTTGTGTTGCTCAGGAATTTATAAAGAAATGAGGTTTATTTGGCTCACAGTTCTGCAGGCTGTAGAAGAAACATTGCCCTGGAATTGGCTTGGTTTCTGAGAAGGGCTTTTGTGTTATGTCAAAACATGGCTAAAAAGTCAAAGGGGATGCAGGCATTTGGAAAGACAGGAAACCTGAGGAGCATCTTGGCTTTATAACCACCCACTCTTTTGGGTCATAATCTGTTCCTGTTAGAATTAATCCAGAGTGGTGAGAACAGCCATAACTCGCTCACTAGCACGATTATAGCACCAAGCCATTCAAAAGATCTGCCCCCATAGCCCAAACACCTCCCCAGTACATCCCTCCTAGCAACACCACCACACTGGGGATCAAATTTTAACATGAGCTTTGGTGAGGACAAATCAATCACATCTAAACCATAGCACCTACTAAATCAGAATCTGCATTTTAATAAGTTCCTGGCTGATTTTCATGCAGCCTAAGGTTTGAGAAGCACTAATCTAAAGCACAAACAGCAAAAATTGGAAAGGTAGCCAAATTCAAATTTTAAGTTCTTTGAGGTTATCACAACACTAAAACTATTAATACTATTTTAGATCACTCTCTATATTGTTTCCTCATTTATAAAATGGGAACAATATGCTATCTATTTCATAGGGTTATGGTGAAGATTTAGTGACCATGACATTATTAATTAGGTATACATGCAAAGCTCTTGGTAAGATGTCTGACCAGTAACAAATGCTTATATAATGTAAATGTGATCAATATTATTCCTTATTAGTCCATTCCTCTACACAAGCCTTCCTCTTCCTGCTTGTCTGACAATCCAATTTAAATAGTATCTAGGCAACAACTGGTGCAACTAATCATTTGAAATGGCAGCTACAGTGAATCAGGAGGAGAATTAAACCTTTTTTTGTCTTTCCTTTGTCTGGAGCAGAGGGAATGGGATAAGAAAAAAGGATTCTACATTGACCTAATTGTAATACCTAATATTCATTGAGTTTTAATATGTA
>NW_012150530.1:297486-301748 GCF_000956105.1 Propithecus coquereli | reverse complement strand
GTATTTTTCTCTCTTTTCAAACTTTTAGATACATAAATAGGATAAAGTATGTACCACGATTATATCTCTAAATATTAATCTGCATGTTTTCTATATATTTTCCTCATCTTCTTTACATTACTTTTCAAGGCCATTTATTCCCTGTTCAACTTCCCTGCGGGGAAGCAAGAACAAACACTCATATGTAAGTATATGACAGAAAGATTCAACCATCTGCTTACACAGCAGCTTCAGACTAGATAAGAGTGGCTCTGTATACAGAAGAAGAGGAGGTGAAAGGGTAATGTTTAGAATAAAGGAGAGAAGGGATGCTTGGCGTTGAATGGAAAAGAGGAAATACTACCTTTCTTTTCAAGGGCTAGAGCCACAAACAAAAGAGCCTGAGAACCAACATATCTCCAAGTAGAGACTCTTTACCAATCCACCAAATAGAGATAAAACTCTGTCCAATATGCTGAATTATTAAGGACATCCTGAACATAGTTTGAGGAAGTTAGACTGCATTGGCAACTAAGATGGAATCAAACACAACTAGAAGTTATTTCACAAACAATAGCAGCACAATATACACTGCCATGGATATTTGTTATCTGGTTTTCTGCTCAAAGGAAAGCAGAGACAGACCAGGTATCTGGAAAAGGACAATGATTAAGGCTACAAGTAACACCAAACCTGAATATGAAAAACCTTGAATTTGTTTACTTCATTAATTTGAGTGACTGCTGGACCTTCAGGGAGTCACAGAGAGACTGGAAAATTGTTAATAAATATTACATTCATTTAGCATGTAAATGTAAGTATTATTTGTAGATTATTTTACAGAAATTATTTATTGATACATTTGGATACATCTATGAAATATTTCTGATATAAAAAATTTATAGGGCATAGTGGCTCACATCTATAATCCCAGCTTAGCATACAAATATCAAAAGTATATATACATGCCAAATACAAATAATAAAATATCTTTTAAAAAACATAATTGTCAGTGCATAAAATATAACAAATACTTAGGAACTAAACCAGTAAAAACCAAGCAAGAACTCTATTCAGACAACTTAATGAGAGATAAATAAATAGAGATTCTCTGTTCACACAGATTGGAAAATTGCACACAGTAAAGGTGTCAAATTTCCTACAAATTTGGAAGGTTGAGGTAGGAGGATCTCTTGAGGCCAGGCATTCAAGATCAGCATGGGCAAGATAGTAAGACTCTGTCTATACAAAATAATAAATAAATAAAAAATAAAAGCATAAACAATTTACAATATAAATTTCTTTAGGTCTTGTAACCTATTAAAACAAATATATGATTTTACATTTATCTTTAATTGTATTTTTATATGTATCTTTTTAGAAATCTAGGTTTAAAGTAGCCACTTTAGAATTGCCAATAAATTTGTTAATGAAAATTCTTATAATTTTATCAAATATTACATTAAATTCACAGGATGCGTTGAGTATTTACAATGTACCAGGCACTATCCAATGTGCCAGGACACTGATGATGAAAGATATATGCCTGTTCAAGCATTGTAGTTAATGTTATAGGAATATGTGTAAAAACAATAGAAGAAAAATTCTATGGACATGGATGTTTCTGTGTTCATGTATTATAATGTTAAAATTATAATTTAATTAATGTCTGCAGAACTTTTTTTTTTTTTTTTGAGACAGAGTCTCACTCTCTTGCCCGGGGCTAGAGTGAGTGCTGTGGTATCAGCCTAGCTCACAGCAACCTCACACTCCTGGACTCAAGCAATCCTTCTGCCTCAGCCTCCCAAGTAGCTGGGACTACAGGCATGCGCCACCATGCCCGGCTAATTTTTTCTATGTATTTTTAGTTGTCTGATTAATTTCTTTCTATTTTTAGTAGAGAGGGGGTCTCGCTCTTGAGGCTGGTTTCGAACTCCTGAGCTCAAACAATCGGCCCGCCTCGGCCTCCCAGAGTGCTAGGATTACAGGCGTGAGCCACTGCGCCCGGCCTGCAGAACTTTTTATATTTCAGTAATATATCAAGTCTGAAAACTATAAAGACTTATAAAGATCCTTTGCCTTGATGTTATTCTTCAGCGATTTTTAAAAGCTGATTATTCAGATTTACAATTTTTAAATTTGTGGACTAGGTAATTTTGATCAACTTTCATATTGAAGACAACTTAGAAAACTGCATAAAGTTAAAAACAACTCTCCTGAAAGCATTGCAGAGCAAACAAATCTGTGAAAAGTTACAAGATCCAAATATGAAAGATAGAAATGTAAAGATGGTTGACGTTTGGTGCTAATTTCTCCCAAAAAGCATTAACTGATTCTTAAAGAGGCGTTTGAGAAGCTGAGCAATGCTTTGGATACTCCCTCCAGGCTAGGGAAAAAATTTAAGTAAAAATAAACAGTTTAGGTCTCCTTCAAGTTGGTGCTTCATTTCAAATCATCTAAAATCTGAAACTAAATTAAGATAATCCAAGATTTCTTATATTTTTACCTGTATTCAAGAATTTAAACAACTTTTATGTTTGGGGTGATAAGTGATACAATTAACTTTTTGTCAGAGTATAAGAAACATTTTTAAAAATGAATACTCTAGAACTTAAAAAAATAAGAACTGAAATCAGAAATTTAATAGATTGTTTCCTTCATAAAACAGACACAGCTGAAAAAAGAATTAGTGAACTAGAAATAAATCAGAAAGAAATTTCTAGAATGAAACAAGGAGAGACAAAGTATGTCCAACACAGAAGGGTATTTAAGAGAAAAACAGTATAAAATTAGAACATCAAAATCCTGTAATTTGAGTCCCAGTAAGAGCAGAAAGACAGAATGAGGCAGAAGCAGTATTGAAGATACAATTTCCAAAAATTTTCCAAAACTGACCACAGAAAACAAATAAACCAACCATAAAGAACTCAAGAATGTCAAATAAAGTGAAAAAAATCCCTTGCCTGAACCCAGGAGTTTGAGACCAACCTGATCACCATAGTAAGATCTCATCTCTACAAAAGATAATAAAAAAATTAGCCCAGTGTATGGTGGCATGTGTCTGTGGTCCTAGCTACTCAGGAGTCTGAGGTGGGAGGATCACCTGAGCCCAGGAGATGAAAGTTCCAGTGAGCTGTGATTGCACCACTGCACTCCAACCTTGGTGACAGAGTGAGATCCTGTCTCTAAAAAAATAAAATAAAATAAGAAGAAAATATTCATATTATTATCACTTCTAGTCAACATCTTTCTAGAGGTCCAACCTAATATAATAAAAGCATGAAAAAAAGAAGTAACAAATATAGTAAAATAAGAAATGAAAATGTCATTACAGATAGCACAATGATATGTAAGAAGATAGAAATAAATCTCAAAATAAATTGTTGAAATTGAGAAGTAAACAGAGTAAGATTACTGAACATAAACTTAACATACATACAAAAGTATATATATGTGCCAAATACAAATAATAAAATATCTTTTAAAAAACATAATTGTCAATGCATAAAATATAACAAATACTTAGAAACTAAACTAGTGAAAACCAAACAATAACTCTATTCAGACAACAATGAGAGATAAATAAGTAGACACACTCTGTTCACAAATTGGAAGATTGCCCACGATAAAGGTGTTGAATTTCCCACAAATTTTTATATAGATAAACCGCAATCTAAGCATAAACGCTAATAGTTATATGTGTGAAAATTGAAAAGCTGATTCTAAAATTCTTAGAGAAGTCCCAGGGGCCAAGATTACATAAAACATTCTTGATGAACAATAACATTGTTGGAGGACTTTCATCAAGTTTCTTTACAATGCTACTATAAAACAGGGAAAAAATGAAGCAAAGTTATATTCAGAGGCCAATGAAATTGAACAGAGAGCCCATGAACACTTGATTTATGGAGCTACTCCAGAGTAGTGGAGAAGAATGATCTTTTTTATGAATCAACTGAATAGCAATGTGACAAAATATAAATGAAACATGACCCCTGTACCACACCACACTCCAGAATCAATCCTAGGTAGATTTCAACATCTAAGTGGGAAATGCAACAAATACAGTTCTAGAATATAATAGAGTACAATATCTTCATGATGTTGAGATAGAGAAAAATTTACTAAATAGTACATAAAAGGCATTAATTTATAAAGGTAAATAATAAAAAGTTCCAAAACATTAAATGAAGAACATATGCACAAAATAAAACCCAACTAACAGGTTCAGAATGTAAGCCAAAATGTGAGAAAATATTATCAAAACATATAATTGACAAAGG
>NW_012150530.1:288412-295311 GCF_000956105.1 Propithecus coquereli | reverse complement strand
CAACGACCAATTGAGAGCAATCATCAAAGCTGATCCTCTTACAACTACACGAGAAGTTGCAGAAGAACTCAAAGTCAACCATTCTGTGGTCATCTGGCATTTGAAACAAATTGGAAAGGTGAAAAAGCTTGATAAATGGATGCCTCATGAGCTGACCAAAAATCAAAAAAGAAATCGTCGTTTTGAAGTGTCATCTTCTCTTCTTGTACACAACAGCAGCAAACCATTTCTCAATTTGATTGTGATATGCGACAAAAAGTGGATTTTATATGACAACCAGTGGATTTTATATGAGGTAACTAGCTCAGTGTTTGGACTGAGAAGAAGTTCCAAGGCACTTCCCAAAGCCAAACTTGCACCAAAAAAAAAAAAAAAATGGTGATGGACACTGTTTGGTGGTCTGCTACTCGTCTGATCCACTACGGCTTTCTGAATCCTAGTGAAACCATTACATCTGAGGAGTATGCTCAGCAAATCGATGAGACGCACCGAAAACTGCAAGGCCTGCAGCTGGCATTGGTCAACAAAAAGGGCCCAATTCTTTTCCACAACAATGCCCAACCACGTGTCGTACATCCAACATTTTGAAAGTTGAATGAATTGAGCTATGAAATTTTGCCTCATCTGCCATATTCACCTGACCTCTCGCCAACTGACTACCACTTCTTCAAGCATCTTGACAACTTTTTGCAGGGAAAATGTTTCCACAACCAGCAGGATGCAGAAAATGCTTTCCAAGAGTCATGGAATCCCGAAGCATGGATTTTTATGCCACGGGAAACAATAAACTAATTTCTTATTGGCAATAATATGTTGATTGTAATGGTCCCTGTTTTGATTAATAAAGATGTATTTGATCCTAGTTATAATAATTTAAAATTCATGGTCTGAAACTGCAATTGCCTTTGCACCAAACTAGTAATAGCCTACTGTTGATTAGAAGATTAACTGACAAAATAAACAATTGATTAACCCATCAATAGACTAGAATACACATATATTTTATTCATTTATGACATATTTAACTTTTTCTTAATTTTTTTGATATTTCTAGGCTACACAGTCTGAGTTTTTCCAAATTGTCACAAATCTCCAAAATATTTTACAATACATTAATATTTATTGAAAAAATCCATATGTAAATGGACCCATGCAGTTCAAACCCATGTTGTTCAAGGGGTTGTATATCAAAATATATACAGCAAAGGTTAAAAGATTCCTACTAATGCAGAAATAGTATTAAACCATTTCCTTAGTTATGTGTTCTGATTCTTTGTGTGTAGAGAAACTCATAGTAAGTATTCCATTTAAGTCTTGATGTGATTGTGCCAGTTAGAAAGGACTAAACTACCCACTTGGCAGCATCTTAACTCTTTCATGCCAATAGCATTTATTTAGAAAATTACCTCTTTTAGTGAATTAAATCAGCCAAACGGATTTGTATAGCCTTCCATGCCAAATGTAAGTTATAAAGCTGCCCCTATATTTAGGATTAGACAATGGAGGCTGATTTGCCTGAAAAATTGGGTTTCATTTGCCAAAAGGACAACAGTACCATTTTAAAAAGCTAAATACAGTGACAATCACTGAAACTGTGTATGGAGGCTGGAGAAAACCCCCCCACTATTTTTATGAATGCCTCTTGGCAGATGACATCTACTGCACAGTTACATGAATATTATATTGAAAACAAATTCCTCAGAAAAATAAAAAATCTATTGCTTTGGTCAGGAATTATGTGCTGTATCAAGACAATAAAGCCTGTGTAGGTTTATTGTTCTGTTGCCAGTCTATTGTTAAATTACCAGCCTGTGTTTATCCGAAGAACATTCCACAAATTCCTTCTGTTTTATCTTTGCTATTGAATGAAGAAAAATAAAACACCAAGCAATCATCTTGTTTGGTAACTGATCACAAATCTCGACAATGGACATAATTATGATTACTCTGCAAATTGAAATAAGCGTAAAATATATATACCTTTAAAACATAAAATACAATCATATCAATCCAATGAATAAACGTTTAGCATTTTTATTTCTGTGTTTATCATTTAAAAAGAAACCTAGAATTGAACAAGACAAGGATGCCCACTTTCACCCCTTCTATTTAACACGATACTGGAGTCCTCTCTAGAATACTTAGGCAAGAAAATAAAATAGAAGACATTGACATTGGAAAAGAAGAAGGAAAATAATGTCTTTTTATAGATAACACTATCTTACATGTAGAAAACCCTAAAAATTGGGGGAAAAAAACTGTCAGAGTTTAGCTCTAATTTAAATTCAGCAGAATTGCAAGATATAAAGTCAACACATGAAAATCAGTTGCATTTCTATGCACTAACAATGAACAGTCTGGAAAGGAAATTTGAAAAATAATACCATTTACTAAGAAATAAACACAACCAGGCCAGTTGCAATGTCTCATGCCTGTAATCCCAGCACTTTGGGAGACTGAGATAGGAGGATTGCTAAAGGCCAGGAATTCAAGGCTGGCCAGGGCAACATAGTGAGACCCTGTGTCTAAAATAATTTTAAAAATTAACCAGGCATGGTGGTGTGTGCCTGTAGTACCAGCTACACAGGAGGCTGAAGTGGAGGATTGCTAGAGCCCAGGAGTTTGAGGTTGCAGTGCACTATGATGATGCCACTGCACTCTAGCAGTGGCACTCTAGCAGTGACCAAGCTAGACCCTGTTTCAAAAAAAAAAAAAGAAAAGAAGGAAGGAAAGAAAGAAAGAAACTTAATCAAGGAGACTGAAGACTTGTGCATTAAAAACCACAGAATGATAATGAAAGAAACTAAAGTAAACACAAATAAATGAAAAAACCTCTTATGTTCATTGGTTGGATTAATGTTAAGATGTCAATACTACACAAAGCAATCTATGGATTTATTGAAAGTCCCTATCCAAATCCCAATGATGTTTTTTGTAGAAATAGAAAATTCCATCATAAAATTCATATGTAATCTTGGGGACCTAAATAACCAAAACAATCTTGAACAAGAATATCAAACTTGTAGGTTGCATGCTTTTTGATTTCAAAACTTATTACAAAGCTACAATAATCAAAATACTGTTGTACTGACAGAAAGACAGATATATAGACTAATGGGATAGAATAGACAGCCCAGAAATCAACCCTTGACTATATAGTACAGTTTTTTTTCTTTCTCCCAAATGTGCCAAGATCTTTCAATGGGAAAAGGACAGGGATTTTTTTGAACAAATGGTTCTAGGGAAAACTTTATATCCACATGCAAAAGTTGGATCCTTACCTTACACCATACACAAAATTTGACTCAAAATGAATCAAATACCTGAGTGTAAGAGAAAAAACTATAAAACTCTTAGAAGAAAACAGGAAAATCTTCATGGCATTGGAATTGGAAATGATTTCTTGGATGTGACACAAAAAGTATGAGCAGCAAAAGAAAAAATAGATAAATTGAACTTCAACAAAATTAAAAACTTTTGTGCATCAAGGATGCAATCAATAGAGTGAAAAAGCACCTTCTGTAATCTGAATATGGTTTTTTCCCACCAAAATCACTGTGAGGCTTCATCCCCCAAGTGATGATATTGGGAGGTGGTACCTTTAAGAGGTGATCAGTTTGTTAAGAAGGATTAATGCCTTTCCTGGAGAAGTGAATTTTTGTTGTCCCAGGACTAGATTAGTTACCTGGAAAGCAGGTTGTTAAAAAAGGAGGCTTCCTCTCATATTAGGTCTCTTTGCATGCAGCCACTTCTTCCATTTCTCCACCATGTTATTAATGTAGCACAAGGCCCTTATCAGAGTCCACCAGGTGCAGCTGCCCAGTCTGGAAACTTCCAGCCTGGAAACCCAAATAAACCTCTTTCTTTCATAAATTACCCAGTCTCAGGTGTTTGTTTATAGCAACACAAAACAGAGTAAGACAGAAAAATTGATATCTGAAAATGTGGAAGTGATTTTGAAACTGGGTATGGATAGTGGCTAAAAGAATTTGAAGGTGCAGGCAGAACAAGCTGGTGTCGTCATGAAGTCATGACAGAAACAATAAGGGCAATTCTGGTGAGAGCTCAGAAGATGACAAGACCAGGGAAAATCTGGAACTTAGAAACTGGTTAAGTGTTCTGGCCAGAATGCTGATAGAAATATAAATAGTTAAAGCCATTTTTATGAATTCTCAAATGGAAATAAAGAATATCTTATGGGAACTAAAGACTACCTTTGTTATATAGTAGCAATGAATTTGACTGCATTGTGTCCATGCCCTAGGGTTTTGTGGAGGGTTGAACCTACTAAGAGTAATGGGATAGCATATCTGGCAGAAGAAATATTTAAGAAGCAAAGTGCTAAGGCTGTTGCATATTTCTTCTAATTGCTTACAGCAAATTGCTGGAGAAAAGGAAAGTAGAGTGGAAGATTTGGAAATTTTGAAGCCTGGACATAAGAGAATAAAGAAACATTTTTAGGAGAGGAAACCAAAAGCGTTGCTCAGAGATTGCTAAGGAAATTAATATGGCTAAAAGAGAGCCAAGTGCTAATCATCAAGACAATGAGAGTAAGGCCCCAAGGGCATATCAAATATCTTCCAGGTTGGCCCTCTCATCAAAAACCCAGAGGCAAAAGAGAGCAGATAGTTTTGGGATGCCCTCCACCTTCTTGCCACCCATGGCTGCCTTGAGATCCTGCTCCCTGCTTTCTAGCACAGTACCCTTGATGGCCCCAGCCATGGTTCAAGTGGCCCCAGGTGTGGCTCCACCCACTGCTCTGCCCACTGATCTGGAACATGCAAGGGGCAGACCTCGGTAGGGTTTACATGGTTCTAATTCTGCAGGAATGCAGAATGCAAGAGCTATAGAGGTGTGGAGACCTCCATCTAGTTTTCAAAGAATAAATGAACTGCATGGACACCCAGGAAAACAACTTCTGCAGGGGTGAAGCCACCATAGACAGTCTCTACCAGAGCAATAACTGGTGGAGTCCTGGGAATGGAGCTGCCTCTGGGACTCAAAACTGTCCAGCTACTGGCACCAGTGTAAACTTCCAACCTGTGAGAACAGCTATGTGTGTTGCACCCAGCAAAGCCATAGGGGCAGGGCAGTCTGAAGCCTTGATAGCCCAAATCTCACACCAGTGTGCTCAGGATATAGGACATGGAGTCGAAGGAGATTATTCTCCAGCCTTAAGATTTAATATGTGTCCTTCTGAGTTTTAGACTTGCTTTGGGACAGTTACTTCTTTTTTCCTGCCTATTTTTCCCTTTCGGAATGGGAATATATACTCTATGCCTATGCTACTATTGCATCTTGGAAGTAAATAACTTTTTTTTTGATTTTACAGTCTCACAGCTGGAAGGAGTTTGCTTGAGTCTCAAATGAGACTTTGGACTCTTGAGTTGATGCTGGAAGGAGTTAAGATTATTGAGTTAGAATGACCGTATTTTGCATTTTGAGGACATGAGTTTCTTTTTGTGGGGGAAGAGGCAGAATTCTGTGGTTTGAATATGGTTTATCCCCACCAAAAGTCATATTAAGGCTTAGTCCCCAATGTAGTGCTATTGGGAGGCAGTGCCTTTAAGAGGTGATTAGGTTGTTAGGGAGTATTAATGCATCTCTTATAGGAGTGAGTTCTTGCTCTCATGTGACTGGATTAGTTACCACAAAAGCAGATTGTTATAAAATGAGGCTACTTCTCATGTTTGACCTCTTTTTGCATGTGCCTATTTACCCTTCTGGTTCTTTGTATGTTATGTTTCAGCAAAAGACACTCACCAGATGCTGGTCAGATACAGTGAGCTGATCTTGAACTTTCTGGCTTCTAGAATCATTAGCTAAATTAACCTTTTTCCTTTATAAGTTACCCAGTCACAGGTATTGTGTTATAGCAAAACAAAACAGACTAAGAAAGCAGCCTACAGAATGGGAGAAAATATTTATAAATCATGCATCTGGCAAGGGGTTATTATCTTGAATATATGAAATATTTCTATGACTCAACAGCAAAAACACAATAACCCCATTAAAAAGTGAGCAAAGAACCAGAGTGGACATTTCTTCAAAGAAATATACAAATGGGCAGTAAGCACCCCTAAAAGATGCTCAACATCACTAATCATTAGGAAAATGCAAATCAAAACTTCAATGAGATACCACTCCACAATCATTATGATGACTACTATCAAATAAACATAAAATAGCAAGTGCTGGCTAGAATGTGGAGAAATTGGAACCCTTAAACATTGATGGTGGGAATGTAAAATAGTTCAACTATGATGAAAAATGATATGGTGTTTTGTCAAAAAATTTAGAACAGGATTACCACGATTTAGCAATTCCACTTTTGTGTGTGTGTGTGTGTATATGTATTAAAAGCAAGATCTCAAAGATATATTTATACATCCATGTTTTATGGCGGCATTATTCACAATAGTCAAAAGGTGAAAGCAACCCCAGTGTCCATTGGTGCACGAATAGATAAACAAATGTGGTACATACATACAATGGAATATTGAATCAGTCTTAAAAAGGAAGAAAATTCTCACACATACTAGTGATAACATTTACGAATGTTGAGGACATTATGGTACATGAAATAAGCTAGCCACAGAAACAACAAATACTATATGACTCCATTTATATGAGGTATCCTGAGAAGTCAAATCCTTAAAGACAGAAAGTGGAATGGTGGTTGCCAGGGCCTAGAGGGAAGGGAGAATGAAGAGTTGTTATTTAATGGAAATAGATTTTAGTTTTACAAAATGAAAAATTTCTGGAGATTGGTTGCTCAACAATGTGAACATATTTACTACTGAACTGTATACTCAAAAATTATTAAAATTGTAAATTTTATGTTATGTGTATTTTATCACAATTACCATCAAATTGGTATTAACTGATCAACACATAAA
>NW_012150530.1:282230-285737 GCF_000956105.1 Propithecus coquereli | reverse complement strand
TTGTTACATGTTGTCTACTTTTTTCGTTAAAGACCTTAATGTATTAATCACAGATTTTTAAAATTTCTGGTCTGATAATTTCAATATTCTTATCATATCTGATTCATTATGATGCTTGTTCAGTTTCTTTAAGCTGTTTTTTTTTGCCTTGTAGTATGCATTGTAATATTTTGCTGAAAGGTGGACATGAAATACTGGGTAAAAGGAAATGCTGTAAATAGGCAATGTGGTGATAAAGTGTAGGGGACAGGACATGTTCTGTAGTCCTATGATTAGGTCTCAGTCCGGTGTAAGCCTGTGAGCCTATGGCCCTGGAATGTGAACTTCACCAGTGCTCCTCAGTTTTATTCCACTCTTAGGCGGAGCAGGATGTCTAGACAGGACTGGAGTTGAGTATTAGCCTTCCCCCACAGGGAAGGCTAAATCACCTGTGGTTGGATATCTTCCTTCACCAGGTGGATTAGGCTCTAGAAGAATAGTTTCTCTTGCGGGCAGGCTTAAGAACAGAATGCCCTGGCATAAGTCAAAATGATTCTTTTTTCCTCCCCTGCTGGAAGCACAAGAAAATTTATCTTAGACATTCACTGTGAGGATCTGGTAAAGGTCCTGTAGGTGAAACTCACAAAGGTGTGTGGGTCTCCCTATGACTAGATCTCCTGAGAGTTTTTTAGCTCACAGAGATATAATTATATCCTGATTTCTGGCTTGGTCATGAAGGCAGGTAATTATACCAATCATCAAGATAAGAGTTTTCAAGGAGGAGAGTTTGGTGGGGGTAGATGAGATGAGTTTAGCACTGGACATGTGAAATTTGAGCTGGTTTAGGGGCATCCAAGTAGAAATGTGAATAGACAGTTGGTTATTTGAGTTTGAAGCTCTGAAAAGAGGTCGGATATGAAGACATAGATCAGTGGTTCTATACCATAGTGTACATAAAAGCACCAGAAGATATTGTTAAAAATGGAGCTTTCAGAGCCCCATTCCCTAAAACTTAGAATCCTGAGGCCAATTCCAACAGTTGAAAGGTTGTTCACAGCCACATTGGAGGCATCTTTATAACTATTTTGCAGAAAATATAAACAGAGAGTTATAACATTGTTGAGGCTGTGAAAATAGGTGAGTTCATTTAAGCAGAGTAAGAAATGATGAGAGTTAAGACAAGAACGCTGAAAAAGAGGATAACCATTGAACAGACTGGCTGAGAAGAGGATCACTCAAAGGCAACTGATAATGATGGGGAAGAGAAAGTTATGAAAAACACCAAGAGCATGGGAAGGAGTGACTTTCAAAAATAAAAAATCAAAACCAGCACTAAATGAGGCAGACAGTCAAAAATGACATTTATGTATATGTGTCATTTGATTTATCAAGAAATCCTCTGTTAAAACCAATTGTCAACTAAAACAAGGTATGGAAAGAGTGTTTTAAGAAATTAATTCATTTATTCAACAATTATTTGTTGATTTCCTATCATAAGCCAAGCACTATACTAATCATTGAATGGGAATGTAACTTGAACAGAAAAAAAATACCTACATTCTAATGTAGCAGAGAAAAATAACAGGTAAATATATAGTAAGGACCATAAAAAACAGGAAAATATCTAATGCCACGAGAAGGAAGGTTACTATTTTATGTAGGGCAGTCAGAGAAACATGTCTAGTAAAGTGGCATTTAAGCAATGAGATAAAGGCAGTATAGGAACAAGCTATACATAAGTCTGGGGAAAGAGCACTACAGAAAAAGGGAACAGCAAAATGTAAAGGCTCTGTGCCATATGCACGTGTGGACTGTTTCAGCATCTGCAAGAAGGTGAGTTGGGTCAGGAGAGCAGTAGGTGACAGGATAGAAAGATAGTAATGTTTCAAAACATGTAAGGCCTTTCAGTACTTTGCAAGTTAGTTTTCTTTTATTCTGAATGAGATGCTTTGGCATTGAGGAGTTTTGAAAATAGGAGTAAAATTATTATATATGACTTATGGCCTAATATTATTACTCTGGCTATTGGTTGAGAGTAGACTATAAAGGGTTAAAAGCAAATAAAGGGAACCTAGTTAGAAGTTACTGTAATAATTCCAATGAGAAGTGGTGTAGGGTCCAAGATCAGCAGTGGAAGTTGTAATAGCTATTGGAACGGTTTTATATACTGATAACGTAACACTGAATGCATTGACCAGTGAATGGGATGAAGATTGTGAAATGAAAGCTTCAAGAATAATTCCAAGTATCAAGGCCTAAAGAGCTGAAAATATTTAATGGTTATTTACTTAAATAATGAGGATGGCTATGGTGGGGGTGGAGGCGAATTAGATGTTCTGTATTGGAAATCCTATACTTGAGGAGTTTGTTTAAACATCGAAGTAGTGCTGTTGAAAGCAAAATTATATATATGAAAGTGCCGAATCCTAGCCACTAGACCACCAGGGAAAAAATTGTATATATGAATCTAAAGTTCAGGAAAGATTTTGGGCTGGAGATATAAATTTGAGAGAGATTATAATATAAATACCATGAGTCCAAAGAAAACCACCTAAAAACTTAGTGAAAAAGGAAAATAAAAGAGATCTAAGAACAGAGACTTGGGCCACTCCAATATTTAGAAGTTAAGTAGCTGAAAAAGGAGCCAGAAAAGGAGACTGAAAATATATGGTCAGAGATATAGGAAAAAGACCTTGATCTACTGAGCCATTCCTAATAGCATATAAATATTTTGATATGCTTCCCTTTAAAAACCCACACAGGCCAGGTGTGGTGGGTCGTGCCTGTATTCCTAGCACTTTGGAATGCTGAGGTGGGAAGATCATTTGAACCCAGGAGTTTGAGGTGGCAGTGAGTTATGATGACGCCATTGCACTCTAGCCCAACAACAGAGAGAGACCCTGTCTCAAAAAACAAACACAAAAAATCACACTGATTTCATATTTTCTTCCATCTCTCACCACATTTTTCCCCATTTCTTTAAGTAACACTTCTTGAAAGAGTAATCCTTTCTCACTATCTCCTATTTCTCACAATTCTTTTGTGAACTCTCTTCAAGTGGGCTTTTATTTCAACAGTCCATCACAAATGCTCATTCTGAGTAGAAAATGTAATCCTTAAATAATCTATCAAGCCCACAAGATACGGTTTTCTGTTATTTCTTTGATGTTGTCTCCTTGTTCTCATTTACTTGACCTTAGCTACATTAGCCTTTTTGCTGTACCTCAAATGTATCAAGCATGTTCTTGAATTAGAACTTTTATACTTGCTACTCCTTCTCCCTGGAAAGTTCTTTCCTCAGGTATCCACATGATATAGTTCCTATTTTTTTCAGACCTTTACTCAAATATCATTTTCTCAATAAGACCATACCTGGTCACCCTATCTATAACTGCCAGCATTATTTTTCTCTTTAGTAAATGGACACACTCTATATTTTATGTAATACTCCTTATTTATTATTTTTTAGTCCAAACTAGAAAGTATATTCCATATTTCATATTTCTATAACAATGTCTGGCACATAAT
>NW_012150530.1:277391-278405 GCF_000956105.1 Propithecus coquereli | reverse complement strand
CTTAAAGGTATAAATTTAAAACAATCCTTTGCTAGTGTGAAAATCAAGGGTATGCATGGCAGGAAAAGATGTGAATATCATTTTTGTTAATGTGAATTAGTCACTGTGCATAACTAATGTTTAGAGCATATTTTAAGACTTAAAAATGTTGTATGAGAGGAAATAATCAATTTTCTTACATTCATATGAACTTAAAATACTTAGAAGTTTGATGATGATGATTATGATTTTATATATTTTCAGTATTTGGGTCTATCTAGAAGTTAACAATGCTATAATTTATCATAAAATGAAATGCATCAAATGGTTATAGGATTAACAATGTAACTTTATGTACCTTATATTTTTTCACAGTTGATACTTTGTTTATAATTGTATTTGTTAAGGTGTTTTTGGTGTTTGCTTATTTATTTTTTTGTTTGTTTCTGGGGTAGATTTGTTTTTTTGGTAGATCTGAGTTAAATTCCCCATTTGGGAATAGAATATTACCTATAAAGATTAAAGCAGTACTTTAAGCCATTGAGAGATACTGTAATATTATTAAGACAAAATATTTTAAGAGATGAGTGGTTTATATAAAGTAAAATTGCATCTATAGTTAGGATAAGGTGAAACTTGTACTTCCAGGAATTACTACCTAAACTTTAGTTGGAAAGGAATTTCCTTGTGGATTAAAATTATTAAATTATATGAGCTATGGAGCTTTTGCATTTTCTTTAGAGTCATCTATCATTGTCCTTGTCAGACACAGAATTTGATGATGTTATACACAAAGGATCATAGTGTGTTCCTTATGCACATTTTTCTACATTGTGGGACTTTCTGAGTATGGAAGCATACTTGCAGAGATTTCCAACCAAAAAAACGTAAAAGACAACACTGCTTTAAAAGATTTAATGGTTCTAGGGCTGGGTGCGGTGACTCATGCCTGTAATCCTAGCATTCTGGGAGGCCTAGGCAGGAGGATCGCTTGAGCTCAGGAGTTTGAGGTGGCAGTGAGTTATGATGACGCCA
>NW_012150530.1:274781-277341 GCF_000956105.1 Propithecus coquereli | reverse complement strand
TGGAATACTGAAATAGATATGTAATCCTCTGTTGCCACATTTGCCCCTATTCTATACATTTTCCACATAGTAGCTAAAATGGTCTTTTAAAAATATATTGATATTCAACCACTTAGGACACTCAATTGCTTTTCATTGCACATCCACAGAGTCCAAATCCTTACAATGGCCCACAAATTTCTAGATGATCTGATCCCTTTAATTTTATAGCAGTATCAAGAAATTTCCATAAATTGCCTATTTAGGATTCTCTTACCTTGAGTTTTTGCCTTATTCTTTCCCTTCCCTGCAATAGTCTACTCCTGACAGTACCTCCATGAGAACATAAGGCTAATTCTTTGTTACTATTCAGCTCTCACCTTAAAAATACTTCCCTAGATAAACCTTCTCTGATTAACCAAAATAATTACCATCTCCTCCTATTGTCCCTTCATTTTATTCTATCATGGTTTTAATTTTTTCTTCATGGGGCTTATATTATTTTCTTCTGATTTTTTCTGTTCTCCTTTCTCTAGAATGAAAACCCAATATATCTCCATCATTTTCCTAGAGCTTAGACATGGCACGTATAGAGAAACATTTAAAAATTAGGTAAAATTTTCATTTCAATTCTAAGATAATATTTAACTGAGAGATGGAACAAGAATTCATTTTGGGGGTAAGATGGGCATGTTCAGAACCCTCCAAGATGACTCCTAATGATCCCCACCTCTTGATATTCATGCTCTTGTGTAATTCCCTTCCCTGGAGTGTGGCTCATTTATTTATTTTCTTCTAATGGACAGAATATGGCAAAAGTGATGGATTGCCGTTTCTGATTAGGTTACAAAAAGACTGTTTTGGTTGCTTATACCCTCATTTGCTTGCTCTGAGGGAATTCACCTGCAAGGTTGTGAGGGGCTCATCTGGCAAAAAAAAAAAAAAAAAAATGATGTTTTTGGCCAAGAAACAGCAAGGACCCTAGATCTGTCAATAGCCGTGTGAGTGAGTTTTAGATACCTTTCCTATTGAGCGTAAAGGTGATCGCAACACTGCAATGCAATTTCTTGAGAGATGCTGAGCCAGAACCACCAACCTGAGCAGCACAAATTTCTGACCTAAAAGAACTGTGAGATAATAAATGTTTTGTTTTAAACCATGATTTTCTTTGAAAAATTTATTACACAAAAATAGATAGCAAATATATACAATGGGAAACATATTCAGTTTGATGGACCTGGGTAGCATGGTTAGTGGCATATTTCCTGTCATCAAAGGTCAGAATAAAGAAGGAAATTAAAAATCCATCATTTAGAGAAGGCCACAGGATAGAAAATTGTTAAGGAAAAACTGCACCTATTTTACCTAATTCTAAGTTTTTGCTTATTTCTACCACTTCTTAGATGCCAAGGCATTTTTAAAAATACCTTTCAGGTTCTCTTTCCCCAGGCACTTACTCGGCTATAAGGGTGAGAGAGGGACAAGGAGACTGGGAATTGAATGTCAATCATAATGAAATGGCTCCATAGGTCAAAGGCAGAAAAAAATCAATTTCCTTTTTGGATTTAAAGAAACAACAAACATTTATCAAATAAGTCAATAAACAATAGTGTACTTTCACATAACCTATGAATAAAGCAGTTTGTCTATATTAGAGTTTTGATAACTATACAATTCTGACTCATATTATCATGGGATCAGGCTACTATAAATAATTACAAATGTTTATTTCCAGTCAGAATAACTGAAAAATTTCAAGTGAACTTAAAATGTTCGTATAAATTTGGTTGTTTATACAGAAAAGTAAATAGTTTAATTAGCCTTTGCCAAGATTACTGTTTGGGAAGTTAGTGTTCTGAAAGTATTGATATGTGTATATTTCAAGAGCATTAAATCATAAAACTGAAAACTACATGACTTGTCAGTTCATTATGCTAGAAAGATTTGAAAGGTAAATTAGATTTTATAAAACAGACTAAGTGTACTATATGTTGAACACATCTTTAAACTACTTCAAGTATATGAGGAGAAAAAATCATTTTAATTTTCTGTCTTCAAAATGTAACCTTATTCTTGAGCTGATTCAGCAGAGTAGAAATAATTTTGACATTTGTAGTTTCTAGATCAGGCTTAATATAAGACTAAAAGTTCTTGTGGGAAATGTGTGTATGTGATTTAAAAGTTCATGTTGAGAAGTTTGAAACTACGAAGACTACTTCTACAACCAAGAAAAAAGACAAACTAAACTGAACTGAATTGAAAGACTGAATCAACAAAATGGGACACATTTGTCCAAATTATTAATATAGCCTTGCCTACGATATTACTTCTAAGCACAGAAATAACACCATATTATGGAATCCAAGAAAATTCCGTGTCTACGATCAATATCAATGAAGACTGGGTGATTGGTGGGGTGGCAATGGTGATGGTAGGGTGACAGACACTTCTAGCACCTTCTAAAGGGGCAATTACTATAAGTGTCAAATATCATTTCCTTTTTTTAATATATATATATTTTTATTTCAGAATATTATGGGGGTGGAAATGTTTAAGTCACATATATTGCCTTTGCCCTGCC
>NW_012150530.1:270632-272679 GCF_000956105.1 Propithecus coquereli | reverse complement strand
TCCTATGCTGACACTTATTATTAAATTCTGAAACTGCTATTTTTTAAAATTCCAAGGACAATCGAAATGGGCAAAGTTTGAATTTTTAAAGGTCCGTTATATAAATCTCAGCCTTAATTTCATCCTTACAAACACATTCAGTCTAGAGTTCTCATGGGTTTGTGGGTTTACCAGAAAACCCGTCTATTAGAGGTAACTTTACTCATATTTTTGATAGGATGCCTCTAGAAAATTACCTTATTTATAGATTTTACTATATGTAGGGGTACCTATAAAGTGATCATTTCTTTTTTGTGTATGTGGTCTGAATATTTTTGCTTACCCCTTGTTGATATTTTCCAGTTCCTGCCATAGCACCAATTCTTCTTCTTTTTTTTTTCAGAGACAGGGTTTCACTGTGTCACCCAGGCTGGAGAGTAGTGGCATGATCATAACTCACTGCAACCTTGGACTCCTGGGCTCAAGTGATCCTCTCCTCTCAGCCTCCTGAGTAGCTAGGACTACGGGCATAAGCCACTGTGCCCAGCCATACCAATTCTTGATACACAGTCCCATAATTATTTTTTATCTCTTGGGTATAGGGTGCTTTATTGGTTTTCTCAGGTCTGGTGACAGAAGCTACACAATGTCTCTTTGCATAAGAATTCACTTATGTAAGTTTTATTGAAATTTTTGGCAGAAATTGTTTGCATGTATCTGCCTTACAAACTTTTTCATTCACTCATTTTCTTTCTTCATAATCTGTTTCTGTAAAGCAATTTTCTAACTTATTATTATAATCAAGACAATTATTGCAATTATTAGCACTTTTGTATCATAATAACTATTTTATCCTGCCATTACAAAATGTGTAACTCATGAAGCTCCAAACAATTACAAATTTCTGGTAACATTGTAATATTTTGTCTATTACTAGATCAGTAATTAGCTACTAATGTGACCTCAAGCTAGGTGCTTCCTCTGCTTTGTATTTTCTGGCCCTTCTTATCAGTTTCTCTTTCTTTTTCCAGTCAGCTTTCCAAGGATGTGTCTTTCTTTGCAGTGCTTTCTTATCAGATATATGAAATATTTTCGTCTGAGAGAGTTTGTAAATGGAAATATCTGGATCGGTTCTTTTCATTATTATATTATAAGAACTACTGAGAATCTATAACATACAGAGAATCCACTAAATGCTTCTCTATTCGGTAGTACAGCAATTAATATATATCAGAATCTTTGTTTTTTTCTTCATTACCATATTATCATATATACTATTATTTTATTCAGAAATTCAGTTGTTGGAAATGTTTTTATTACTCCCTCTTTATTATCGAATAACCCAGAGAACATCCATGCACAGAAACACAACTTCTGAAATCTAAATTAAAAAATGCAGTTAACCTTAACAGTCATTTTACTGCCAAAGAGTATCTGAGGAAGACTATATTGTTTTGTATTTTTGAATTATATGACTGTAATTCAGGTTGCAAAAAGAAAACTCTTAGAATATTCTGTGAACATGTTGACCCATCTATAAAAATTGTGTGAAAAATTTACATAATTGTGATTATAATCTCTAATTATGACTGACTACTAAAGTATTTTGTGTAAAACAACTTTGTAGGACAACACGATAGTAATGTATATACCTCTACAAAGAATATCATGTTCATTTTCACTTAAATTTAATAGCATAGGGTGAGGCATGATTGTTCATTCTGTAATCACAGCATGTTGGGAGACTGGGCCAGGAGAACTGCTTGAGGCCAGGAGTTTGAGACTAGCCTGTGCAACATAGCGAGATCCCATCTCCGCAAAAAAATAAAAACTAAAAATCCTAGCTGAACCCATGCCTGTGGTCCCAGCCGATGTGGGAGGATCCCTTGAGCTCAGGAGTTTGAGGCCACAGTGAACTATGATTGGGCCACTGCATTCTAGCCTGGGTGGCAGAGAAAGACCCTGTCACTAAAAACAAACAAACAAACAAAACAGAACCTCATGGGACGAAAAAAGAAAAATAAAACCATTTAAAAACAATACATATGGCTCTTTGAAGAATAACCTG
>NW_012150530.1:266321-268708 GCF_000956105.1 Propithecus coquereli | reverse complement strand
TTGAAAAAGTTCTACCATCAACAAATAGTTATTCTTTGCTTAGTCTGTTTTAGTTACTGAATAAGACAGAGTCCTTAACCTCAAAAATTTTCCTGCCTCACATAATTAGCAGTTAAGTTTACCTATACACATTTTTATTGATTTAATGAACATAAAATATTTAGTATATGGGAAGTACTATTCTAAATACTTTGTAGATTTTAACTAATTTAATCCTGAAAACAACTCTAAGAAGTAAGTAGTGTTATGATCTCCATTTTATTAGTAGGGAAACTGAAGCATCAAGAGATTAAGAAAGAAGCACATAGCAAGTGGTAGGTAGATCTGGCATTTTAATCCATATCTTCTGTCTCTATACTTCTGTACCTCCTGAGTTTAATATCTATCTCCTGGTTTATGTAGCTTTGATATATAAACACTAATTTATCTATGATATGATTTTATCATAGATAAAATTACCTTGCTATCAAAATATCCCTGTCTCATATTTTTATAAGTTCAACTATGGGGAACCCCCAACTCGCCATCTCATCTCCTCTTTTTGGACATCTTTGGTATTTGTATCCCACTTTTTCTTGCTCTCTAAACACCTGTTCTTTTGTCAAAATGTTACTTTTCCTACCAGCAGAATATTTTTCTTTATAAAAAAGGATTATGAGTTAATGCAATTTATTAAATAGAGATATTAGATGAAGGAGGACAAAAATAGGTATTTTCAGAAAAGTTATTCAGAGGTGGCTTAGTGAAGTTGAAAAAGCATAGTCTTTGGCATTACCAGTGTATACAAACAAAATAGTGTTTATCGTAAGGACTGAAGCTAGGAATTTCACAAAATTGAGGACAGTAAATTGATGGACCTCAGAATCTAAAGCACGTATCTCTGTGAGTATATCTAGAGGAAACTAAGAGATTATTCTCTCTACATTTCTACTTCCTATCTTTATCAATTCTGCTTTATAGAGACCAGCGTCCTTTGCATATCACTTGCATGATGAAGTGCAGATAGCTCCATTAGAGAAATGCAATTAAAAACACCAAGAGATACCACCATACACCTATCAGAAAGGCAAATAAACAAATAAATGACAGAAAAAAATATATGAGAATTTGAATTGCTGGTGAGGCTCCTGAGCAAGTAAAACTCTTCTGCATTGCTGCGAGAAATAAAAAATGCGACAGACAATTTGGAAAAGTTTGACTGTTGCGTAAATTAAAACATACTTACTTTACAATCTAGAAATCTCATTCCTAGGTAAATTCCTAAGAAAAATGAAAACGGTATGTCCACACAATGATTTTCACACTAATGTTCACAATAGTTTTTTCATAATAACCCCAAACCAGAACTAATGTAAACTTCCATCTATAAGTGAATGGATAAACAAATTGAGGTAAATCCATGTAATGATAAGCAAGAAAAGGTACTAACCACTAATATATGTTGATGTGGTAGGCTGAGTATTGTCCTCCCTTCTTTCCAAAGATGTCCACATTCTAATCCCCAGAATCTGCGAATGTTACCTTATCTGGAAAAAGGGACTTTGTATGTGTGATGAAATTAAATATCTTGAGATGGAGACATTATCTTGGGTTATCTAGGTAGGCCTGGTATAATCACAGGTGCCTTTATGAAAGCAAGGCAGAGGATCAGAGAGAAGAAAAAAGTGTGACAGAAGATGTGACAATAGAGGCAAACATTGGAATGATGCAACCAGGAACCAAGGAATGCTGTCAGCATCTAGCATCTGAAGACAGCAAGGAAGGGATGCTTCCCTGGGACCTCCAGAAGGGACTGACCAGGCTGATACCTTGGTCCTAGCTGTTTGACACGATTTTAGACTTCTGACCTCCAGAACTGTAAAAGAATAAATTTGTGCTATTTTAAGTGAGTAATTTTGTGGAAATTGGTTCCTGACACTAATATATACAATAATACAGATGAATCTCCAAAACATCATTCTACGTGAAAGAGAACTTGTTGCTGGATAAAATTAAATTGAGTGATGGATTTTGCATATGTATACACAGGTACTTATCCCTATCAAATCTAATCAAAGTGATAGGCTAAAATACACACCATGGGTTTTTTTTCTTTTTCCTCAATTGTGACTATCCCTGCATTCTCCTTTCATTATAAGTCTCATTTCCAATATATATGTACCAATTTTTCATTCTGAAGTTGGATGTTGAATAGAGAACATCACCTATATCAAGGATTTATTTTTTCTTTCTCTCTTTTTCTGGTCAGGCTTTATTTCTTTAAACTTTTTTCTTCTCTAGTATCACTCCTTTCCATTAACCAAGATTTTTTTTTTTTTTTAATAAAATGATCTCCAAAGAAGAAAACTCACTGGGACAAGGAAAAGACATAAAATGTAACCAAAACG
>NW_012150530.1:265259-266271 GCF_000956105.1 Propithecus coquereli | reverse complement strand
AATACATATTATTAAAAAGGAGCTGAAATATCCCAGGGATAAAAGGAATCTCTAGAGGTCATTATTCAGTTTCTGGAAAGTACTGCAACTAAATCATCTTTGACAGATTGATATATTTTCTATTTTTATAGACATCTGGAGACAGGTTCTGTGTATTTAACAATTCTCACTGTGAGGAATGTTTAGCTATTTCTAACCTAAAATTCTTATGTTTTACTTTCAGATTATTAGTTATTGTTATTACTGTTTTGCTTCTGGCCTCAGTAAAGGTGAAAAACAACCTTTCTGCATCTTCTCCTGATAATATTTTATATTTATGAAATCATTATTAACTTATACCTTAGCTTTTCCATTTCTGTTTTAAATTGTTCTATTATCTCATCACCCCCATCTTCGACTTTCTATTAGAAATTATCTTTTGCACATTGACTTCTATTTTACAAATAGTATGCAAATAATATAAATCATGTCTGTAAATTTCACCCTGCTTATTTTTTATCACCTCATCAGATATCAGCTAAATATATTGTGACCAAGCTTGGAGAGCCTGTTTGATATGGGCTAGTTTCAAACCTGGCTATTAGCATCCTTCAATTTTGTTTTGGGAGCTAAGGCACACACTTTTAAAAGACAGGCAGTTATATCCCATGGGCATTGAAAAATGAACTTAAATTCTCATTGGATTAGTGAATATATTTGGAATGGTGTGAATTAAATATGTACTATATGAAGCATAAAAATTCACTTGAGGGGTGAAGTGTGGCCGCGACCCAAACGGCAGTCATTCACTTGAGCAGCTAAACACGAGGCACTATAAGAAGTTCTTGATACTTATAGACAGAGACAATATGTATTAAAATGTCATGACCATTATCTCAGGAGTGATGTGGCATTATTGACTGGAAGCTTGCTAGGAAACTAGAAATGTTTTAAAATGTGGTGAGTAGTTAACAAGAACAAATAAATAAAAGGGGATACAAATAAATACATGTAAATTCATTGAAATGTTCAC
>NW_012150530.1:259323-261334 GCF_000956105.1 Propithecus coquereli | reverse complement strand
AAAATTAATCATAGAGCACAATCTGCCCCTTCAAAGTATTAATAAAAGTTAAGTTTTAACAGTGAGTGAAAAGTAAGAGCTTGATGGAAAAAATTGTGTTATACAGAGTTTTAAATAAAGAAGTCTGAAAAATTTTCTGTCAATTTGTAAGTTCTTGGGAAAAATGTAAACATATCACCTATAAAAATGTACACATTTTTAGACTTAACAAGCAAACAAACCTTAGCATTCAGGATTTCCTAACTTGTTTTAAAATCATCCAAAAGAAGACATTTAATGGGTTTGAAGAAAATATTTCATAAAAATATTAAAGCTTATTACTGTATAAGAACAACTGATTAAAATAAGTTAGAATGCAAAGTTTCTAGCCAAATTTCATGGATACTTTCATAGTCATTGGCTGAGGTTTAAAAAATGCTAGCGTTATTCTTTAAAGTTTTCCCTTTTAGGAAGCTCTAAAACAGATTTTGCACATTTTCAAAGTATAAAAATAATCATTCGAAAATTCGTAAAAGAATTTCAGGAAGAAATCAAGAATTAATTAATTCTAGGTATCCCTAGTTTTTACTTTGGAAAGATCATTTTGATGATATTAGGCTTTTCTTTTATTGTTATTCATATTATTTTAGTATTTGTATATCATGCTATTATAAAATTCTCTATTATTTTATAAACCTTTCAATACACACCACGCTAGGTTAATATATAAAGTAAATTAGCATTAAATTATCTAGCTTCTCATGAGATCTCTATGTAAAGCAATTAAATAGAACCTTAAATCTTTTCTCCTCCAACAGTTTCTAGATGTGAACATAAACTAGAAAAATATAAAATATTGGAAAATATATTAGGATGAAAAGAAAGGAGTTGTTATATTTCTCCAATACTCTTACAATTGTTTTGAGTGTATTGTTATTTATTTTATGTATAAGTTCTTCTTGGGAACTCTATACCACTGAATTAGTCTATAACTATGTTTGCAGGAAATAAAAAGAAGTGAGAATTCAAACAGGGTTCTATCACTGCACTTCATGAAATGACTAGTATTTTAAAAAAGGATTTTCTTCAGGAATTGGGCAGATATTTGTCTCATTCACAGTGGATGCCCTATTATAGATAGTCTTTATCTCCCTGTTCTGAAACACTGATACTTTTTTTGGTTTGGCAATCTGCTCCTCTTTCTATTTCTGTTTGGTTTCAATAATTGTGCTCGCATCTTCTTGTAAAACAAATCTCATTTGATTACAAGACCAAATCAGCCTATTTGTGTACAGAACCCCAAGGGAGTGGAATTTAATCCCTTGAGTACTTAACATTCTAGTGAGTCAGGAGCAAAGCTAAAGTAAATTGATGATCAGAGGCACCAATGCCTAAATTCGTGGGTAGAGCTGACAGATACACACTTTGTTCTGTTAAAAGCTTGTAGACACTTTGTTTTTCCCAATAACCTCCAAGAGGGAATGAGAGTGAACACAATTCAAAACACCAATATAAGCATTTGAGCCATTAGCAAGAGTGAATTGATGGTCTCTATTAATTCTTAAAAATGCTAAATTTAAATGAACGATACTGAGCTGGAATTTCTATTCACTTTGCTTCTTTAGAAACGAAAAGCGTGAATTGTCTCTATGGCTGTGTTTACTACACAATCTCATTTGTGTGCTTTTGATTTTTCTTTCTCAGATTCTCTAGGTATTGTCCAAAAGAGTAAAAATTGTCTTATTAGCTAATCTTCAGTTCCAGTTTTTGTATTGTGCTTGGATTTTTCTATAAATCTATATTCATATTTATTCAATCTCTTTTCTGTCTTGAATTGGTAAGGAGTCAATGACCCAATAGAAAGAGTGTGGTAGAGGTTTGGCATTTACTACCCATAGGAAAAGTAACCAAAGGAAACACTGGCCATAAAATCCAAGAGGGCCAAAGTAAGAAATGGGAATTAAGAGGCAAAGCCAGGTTATGGCAGACCTATGTGTAGGAAGGGTTAAAATAGAAGAAAATAGGCAAGTGG
>NW_012150530.1:254386-257773 GCF_000956105.1 Propithecus coquereli | reverse complement strand
TTCTCTAGATAAGAGTCTCACAAATGTCTATATGGCCTAGATGTATTACATAAATTAATGAAACAGAATTTGAGGAAATGAGCTTGCTTGAGTTAAGAAAAGATAAGGACACCTGGTGCATCTGCAGGTGGAAATCACAACCCCAGCAGTCGACTCCTGGTATGAATGTTGTGCCTTTCTTATCAGATATTATCATTTTTCAAAAGAGCCAGATCGGGATTTTATTGTTAAATATCCTAATATTTAAATTTGGAATTTTTTTCACGTTAAACACTGTACAAGTTGAACATTGCATGGTTGTAGTAAGTCAGTCACAAAGTCCTTCTTAATTTGGAGGAGGAAGAGATAGGTATATACACACCTAATGGGTGCAGTGCGTACTGTCTGGGGTATGGACAAACTTGAAGCTCTGGCTCTGGTGGGGCAAAGGCAATTTGCCTTTGAATATTTTAAATTACTGAGTGGAGCTCCATGGTATACACAAATTGGTATTAACTGATCAACACTTAAGTGCACATATAGCAATAACATTCATCGGGTGTCAGGCAGATGAAGGAGGGAGGAGGGGATGGGTATAGACACACCTAATGGGTGAGGCACACACCTTCTGGCAGATTGGAACAATTGAAGCTCTGGCTCTGCCTCACCAGAGTCAGATCTTCAGGCGTGTCTTTGCCCCACCCAAGTCACAGCTTCATCCCCCAAACAGTGCGCACGGCATCCATTAGGTGTGAGTATACCCATCTCCCCGACCCCTTCCCACCTGCCCAACACCCGATGAATGTTACTACTATGTATGCACATAAGTGTTGATCAGTTAAAATAAAGAATAACTAGGTGGATGGAATAACTAGGTGCTACATTCGCAGCAATAAGTGGTTGAAAAGCAAAGAAAGCATTTTTTGGTCATGTTGCCAAAGGCATGGGTATTCTGCATTTTTCCACGTTTCAATGGACTCTTTCTTAGCATCAAACAATGACTTTACAATGTCATCTACTGAGAGCTCAATCAATTTGGTGAGTAGTTCCTTAGGTGCCTTGTTTATAACAACTAGGTGAGGCTGAAATGCTAATTTGAGTGTGACATCATGATTCTCAAAGTCAAACTTTCATTGTATTCTTCGATTAATAGGTCTATAACAGCTGTGTATTCTTCAAATGTTTAACATATATCATCCTGCTCATCAATGACCTTTGCTAACTGGAGAAAATGTTCATCTGAAATTTCCTTTGGAAGAAGAAGTGTTTTGAAGAAAGATAGCTTTTTTTTTTTTTGAAATGCTTCGATTTTTTGGCCACATATCATGTACAGACTTAGTTTCACCTTGCAAAGAAATATCCAAGTCATTTGATTTGACATGATATCACACAGAAATGTTGCATTTCTAAATAAATTTTCTTTCAATAATTCACATTACTGATTCTGTTCTTAATAAAATGCAACAACCTGTTCTCACAGAGATAAAATTTTGGTTAACACCTGTCCCTGTGATAACCAACACACCGTAGAATGATATGGCAAACCGACACTGGATACCTCATCTTTCAACTTTAGCATGAAACTGAGGATGCTGTGTTGCATTTGTACAAATATAGTTAACAATACTTGTAACTTGTTGCAGACTGTCACTTAAAGTAGCAGCTTTAGCACAGAGATTTCACTGATGCAAGATACAATGAAAAGAAATGAGAGCATCTGGATCTGTTAATACTTTTTTAATCTGTATAATAAACCCTTCATGTTTTCCTGTCTGTACGTACACTCACTAAATTTATCAAATTCAGTCCAACTTCACGACATTTATCTTGAAAGTTGTTGAAGGTATCTATTCCCTGTGTTCTGCTTGCAAGAGTGCCCAAAGTGAGTAACTTTTGGTAGCAAAGAGAATATTTTTATGACCCAAATTAAGTATAAAACCTGTGCCTAGTCAGTAGTATCATTCGATGCATCCAAAGCAATTGAATATGTATATATTTTCTTTTTGACATATTGCTTGAAGTTGTTCTGTTACACTGAAGGCTAATTCATGCTGCCAATCAGTTATGGTTCTCCTTGAAAGAGGCAGTTATTTGTACCTTGAAACATTATTGGAAGTCTAAGCATCCTACAACTTTGACAATGCATTCTTTCACAATTTCTACATCACTGAATGGCTTCCCTTTTTTCCCTGAGTATATAAGCCACATTATAAGTTGTTTCACTGGCATTATTTCCACATCTTATTGCTGCTTGAAAGAATTGCCTTTGCTTCTGCTTTCCGTCTTTTAATTTCTGCAATACAACCTTTGGTGCCTTTCCCTCTAATTTAAAATATTTGCGCTCCTTATGAGTGTTATAATGCTGATGAGCATTGAATTTCTTTAATGTTGGTATTGCAGTATCGCAAAGCAAGCAAATCATCTTATCTTTAGCAGAAACAAGATAATATTGCAATTCCCAATTCTTATTAAAAAATCTGTTTTCTTCCTTTGGTGTTCTCTTTGTCTTCTTTGACATCATGGGCTGTTAAGCAGACAGAATTTAAAAATACTGTCAAGCTGTGCAACTATTCACAAATTCCAGTTCAAATAGAAACACAGTGCACTGTTGTCGAAAACTGATAACAGACTGGTGTACTCTATCCCCATAAATTCTCACAAAATGGCATTATGCGGTAGTGGTGCCAGTCACACAGGGGAAATTAGAACTAAATCATGAGCGTTGCAGACCTCGATTTAGCCCTTATGGGTTACTAATGTTCTAATTGTGCCAGTCAATCTGGGAGGATTATTTCATTGAAACTTATTTTATTCTTTGGTATTTTAAATGCCTTCTTTTTAAGAATAAAATACAAAACATGAACAAAAATGTATTAATAAAAATAAAAGGATTTTTTCTACAAAATTTAGATTCAGTCACACGACCACACTTTAGGACCTAGAAGGCCACATGTGGCCTTAAGGCTGAAGGTTCCCCACCCCTGATCTAGAGCCCTATGGTTCTCAGATTGGAACATTATGCACCATTACACTCTTGAGTTTCAGGCCTTCAGACTCGGAATGGAACTATATATCAGCTCTTCTGGGTCTCCAGTTTGTCAACTGCAGATCTTGGGACTTCTTGGGACTTCTCAGCCTCCATAATTGCTTGAGCCAGTTTCTTATAATACATCTATCTATCTGTCTATCTGTCTGTAAATATCTATCTATAGATACAGTTGTAGGTGTAAGTATCTCCTATTGGTTCTGCTCTCTGAAGAATTCTGACTAATACAGTTATGCATGTTCATTTTTCTTCACCAATTAAAATTAGTTTTGGGTTTTGGTAGAAATAGGGATTAAATGTATTCTCACATATGAAAATGATTTAAATCAACTTGTGGATTCACTATCAAAGAGGTTGATTTT
>NW_012150530.1:252828-254187 GCF_000956105.1 Propithecus coquereli | reverse complement strand
ACTGTTAATATATAATATGTAATATATAACGTACTGTTGTTACCTGTTTCAGCTATTCCCCAGAAGTACATACAAGTATTCACTGGCTGTGCTACCTCTTCTTCACAGTTAATTGAATTGTAGTAGTTTTGTGCAATTCCAGATCCTCTCTTGTTCTCTTAAGATTGATTTGCCATGGCATTACTAGGTGGATGTGAAAACAGCCTCTTGTTGCTCAGATTTCAACAATCTGTGTCCCTTTTACCTTCTGGAAACTAATATCTACAGGCAGTGCTAACTGTGATTTCAAGCTACAGGAATATATTGGTATTATACAGCTCTAGGAGCTATATCCTTTTCCAGCCATCCTACTCAGAATTCAAGGTTTGTGTGGTCCTACTTAGAATCTCTGGATGTGTGCCCCAGTCCTGAATCTCCTGAACTAGATTTTCTTAGGATTCTGTATTTAGCTGGTAATTAGATTTTTTATCTTTATATCAGTTTAACTTTAGGACTGCCACCTGTTTTCCCAAGAGTTTCAGCTTGTCTGATTTCTTACTGTATTAATCAATATTATGACAATGACAAATGGCTCAATTACAAAATAAACTAACATAAGCAAAATTAAAGGGAAATAGTGGTTTCCATAGCTGGATCTTCCACCCTGACCTCTGAACTCCACCTCAACCTTTCCAGTCTTTTTCTTTGCTGTGTAACTCTTTAGTTACATCCTGCAGACAGGGCTTCTCTGCTTGAGGGGAAGTGAACACTGCCAGCACTAAATTCATGTTTGCCTATTTAGCATCCTAGGAGGAAGCTGAAGAAAACTGCTTTCTACCAGCACCTAGAAATCAATCCCAGTAAAGGAGTGTGGCTCCTGGGTCATGTGATCACAGATGGACCATTTACTGGGTCTTAAAAGCCTAAGTCATGTGAACATCCCTGTTGTAACAACAAAAGACAATACCAATATCAGAAAAAGAAGATGGAAGAACTTTCCAGACAAATAAAAACCAATAAACTTGCATTTCCCTAGGATTTTTGTTTTTCTTATAAATTGCGTTATTGAATAACCTATCCCTTGGGTTTAGCCCTTTTCCCACCTCAGCTTAAGTGGCTGGGCATGATGTTCCAATTTTATCCTGGGAGCAAAATCAATGATCAGAAGGCTACATCTATAATGTCATTAAAAATTATTACACCGAAAATTATAATACCTTTATAAAAACAGGAGTAAAGTAACTACCTTATAATTTGAGAACTAAATTAGGTAATATATATGGATTCTTCAGAATAGTTCCTGCATATAGTGAAATTACTTAAGTAGAGTTATATATATACTTATTATAACATAAGTAATAATATATAGTTATTATTACC
>NW_012150530.1:238857-248633 GCF_000956105.1 Propithecus coquereli | reverse complement strand
CAAGCTAATTTCCTGCACTTAACTCTCTTTCACCTTGATTTAAGCATTTTATTCTTAGAATTAAACCTTAGTTTTTAAATTAACTCTCAGCTACACAATTCTCAACATCATTTTCTTAACCATTATCATCAATAACTTCATCATTTTCAGGGAGGCAGTACAGATTAGTGATTGAGATAATTGACTTTGCATCTGAAATTACCAGCTGTTTGACCTCAGTTAATCTCTGTGTAACTCAGTTTTAATCACTGCAGAAATAACACCTATCACATGTTGTTAGCATAAAATGACTTAATATATTTAAAGTACCTAGAAAAGTACTGAACTTAGCATCATCATAAAAAAGAAAACTCTGAAAATTGATACACTGCCTTTGGTATCATCACACATATTATGTTTGTGCTATTGGCTTTCAGGACTTTAAAGGGGGAAAAAAAGATGAAAAGGTGAGCTTTTCTAATTTTATGAGACTTACAACCTAAGGGTGAAAGTTAAACATTCACATATAAACCATAAGATTAACAACAAATTAATATTGTGAAGAATATATTGAATATGAGGTTAAAACATAAAGCATTAAAAATATGAATTTAGTATTATCTTAAACTTACATCTTCTCTTGGAGCCTAATAATTCAGAGCAAAAGTGATGTATCTAAAAATACTGTTAAATATTCTTATTGTTATATAAATGCAAGGTATTATTTTTATCGACCTTATGTAGTACAAAAATTCCATTCCAAAAGATGAAGAAACTGAAAACCAAGAAAATCTAATTGTCAATACTAACTAAATCAGTAGCAGACCAAAGACCAAAAACTAATTTGGCTGACTCCTACTTAGTATACTTTCAGCTAAATTTTTTTCAGAAAAGCAGGAACCAAAGAGTTAGTAGAGTGAAGATGAGTTAAATTAGAAAAGAGTAGAGTTTCCTTTGGGATCACTGGAGGGGGTGATATGATTAATATGGAGGAATAATTGTGTGATCTTGCCTGTGATGGCTGTTACCTTAATTTCAAACTTAAAAATACATGAATCAAAAATAATGTTGTTAATTTCTTGGGCTAGATTTTCTTTCACTGTAGTCATAAAACCATAATTTTGTTTTCCTTGAATAGTGCATCTTTACTCACATCTTCCAACTTCCCTCAGGAGGCTATAAATAAAGTCCACTCTCCCATAAAAGTTCAATTCCTTCAATTGTACAGCACTCTGAATCTCTGGCTCATTTTTTTTCTGAAAGACTTTGTGCCTGCCACTACTCTTTTTTTTTCTTTCCATGATCAATATCTCTCTCCTAAATGATTTCCATGAGCATGCAAATATTTCCTATCTTTAAAAACAATATTTATTCAACTTATGCATATTTTCAGCTTAGCTCCTTTCAACAGCAAGATTTCTCAATAGGTCATCTATAATTAATATTCTCATTCTTATTACCCCTTCCCTTTTACTCCTCCCAAAGCTGATTTTCATCAATTTACATTGCTCATGCTAAGGTCATGAGTGACCTCTAACAGTGAGCAAATACAGTGGTCATTTTCATAGGCTCAATTTACTAGATATCTTAATAGAATCTGATACTGCTGACCTTATTCGATTACTTTAATCATTGTGGCAAATTATATTTTCCAAAGATGACTGCACCAATATATCCCACATGCTGTTCTAGAAAAGTAACATTGAGAGATGAGGGTCTATGTTTCCTCCATTGAGAGACAGCATCTTTGTTTCCTTCCCTCAACTCCTTGGACCTTTGAAATTACACTGACCAATGAAATGTGGTAAATTTAGTGTTGGCTGGCCTGTGATGCCAGGTAAAAGAGATGATATGTTTCCACCTGGCTCTCTCTTGTGGGACACACAACTTGCAAGCCCAAAACTGATATATAAGAAGTCCAGCTACCCTGAAGCTACCATTTTGGAGTAATTACGTGAAGGTACTACCTATCGGTAGACAAAGATGCTTTAGAAACTCCAGCTGGCCCAGCTTCCACATGTTAGTCTTTACAGTACAGGCACCAGACAGTTAAATGAGGAAGCAAGTTTTCACATGATTTCAGCTTGTCATCAAGCTGATCCAGCTGAATCTTAGAGTGAAGTAGAGTAGAGCCCTGCTCAGGTTGCCAATTCACAGCAAATTATTTTTTAATTATCTAAATTTTGAAGTATTTTTATTACACAGTTTTAGTAGGCAAAACACTTGTCTTGGCTTCTACAATGGACATTTTGGATTTCCTCTACCTACACTAGCTATCCCCTCTCATTCTCTTCCATTGGCTCCTATATCTGTGCCCAGCATCCTAATTAGAGTGTTCCAGTACCCTGGGCTACATATTCTTTTCCGTATACATTATCTAAATTGTTTTATTTCATCATTACCCATGGCATTTACATGTGGAAGATCCCTTCTACATTGCATTTCTATCCCTATCTCCTTGGGATACACTGAATTCTAGGCAAATATATGTAATGGCTTACTTTACATCTCCACTTGAATATTTAATAAGGAACTCAAAATATACAAAGCCAAGCTCTTGATCTCTTCTCCTTGTAAAATGGAACATAAAATTTGCTTCTTCCCCAATCTTCTTTATCTCAGTGAGTAGAATTACAATTCATATGATTTCTCAAGTGCACAATTTGGAAGTAATTTTTGATTTCTTTCTTTCTGTCAATGACTGCATCTAATCTATTTCTATTGATTATGACTTTACAACATATCTCCAATCTTGTCTCCATTTTTACTTCTTCTTCCTGTGTAAGCTGCTGTTATCTCTTTCCTAAACTATGGAAATAATCAGTTTAACAGTTTCCCTAATTCCAGTCTTGACACACATTAATCTATCATACACGTTAGTAGCCTGAGTGATCTTTTTCAACAAAAATCAGATCACATTACTAATCTAGTTCAAAGTGATTCAATGTCGTTTCATTTAATCAAATTTTATTTTCCAAAGAAGACAGCAACAAAGTCTCCCATTCTACATTTTTCTATTGTAATGTAACTTGATATTTCTACCATTGGAAGGTAAGAATCTATGTTCCCTCCCTTTAAATATGCATGACCATAAGATTCAGTTAAAACAACCATGTCTGAGTCTCTTGGGACACTTACTTGCTTTTTTTTTTTCCCCCCGAGATGGGGTTGTTCCCTGTCTCCCAGGCTGGAATTTAGTGGTGTGAGCAAAGCTCATAGCAGCCTTGAATGCTGGGGCTCAAACAATCCTCCCACCTTGGGCTCCCAGAGTTTCGGGATTACAGATGTGAGCCACTGTGCCTGGCCGACACTCGCTTTTGAACCCAGTCCCTATGCCTGAATGAGCCCTTGTAACCTGTGGAGAGGACCATATGGAGAGGATCTGGCCACCAGCTTCAGCTAAGTTCCCCAGTCACTATGACTTTGCCAGCCTTGTAAGTAAGCTGTCTTGTCAACTGGAACAGAGATGGGCTATCCTAACCAAAGCCCTGCCCAGATACAGAATTAATTACAAGCAAAGGAAATTTTTGCTGTTGTTTTGTCATTAAGTTTTGGGATAGTCTTTTTTTTTAATACAGTAATAGATAACTAACACAGATTTTGGTACTTAAAAGTGGAGTGTTGCTCTAAAAACCTTTAAACATGTAGCATTGGCTTTGGGAAAGGTCATGTAAGAAAGCCAGAAAGGCATTGGCGAAGTGTTACCAGAAGCCTAAAGAATCTTGAGGAAGTTGTCTCAGATAGCTCAAAAGATACAAAGGAAAATATGATTGGAAGATGTCTAGTAGTGGGTAGAAATTTTGACAACACTATTACCTGAAGTAACAGAGAAGATAAGAAATGTACCAATGAATCTGATGATCAAAGCTATGAGAATTTTCAGGAAGAATATCAAAAGTGTCACTTGGATTGTTTTCACTGCCTATGACAAAATGTGAGAGGAAAGGATTGAGCTAAAAAATTAACTTTTAATTATAAAGAATCCAGAACTTTCTTAGTTTAAAAATAAATCTGTTTCTCTTTCCTAATCTCTCTAGATTGTAAATGATATTTAAATTAAGGTCTGGCTTAAGGAAGAAGATCAGTTGTACTTTAAAACTTATTGTTAAGACTTCAGAGAAATCTAAAATGGTTCCTCACAGAACCTTTCAAACAGAAAAATGCTCTTCCAAGGATCATAATATTATACTTTATATGTCCTCTCCATTATATAATGAGGCTTACAAAAATCTTAAGGATGTTGTCTGACAGCAGTGTCATGGCAAGGTCAAAGAAAAGAATGGCTTATCTCGAAAAGATTTATGGTTACAGCTTTTGTCTGATGGAACGAATTATTTATTAATACACAGAAAACCCACAAAATTAAAGAATTGTATCTGTTTATAAGAAAAAGAGAAGGAAACAGCACGAAATGAGAAATGGCCTTTAACCCTCAACCTTTTACAGGCAGGAAATAGGCTTAAGAAGGCTTAGGGAAAAGGAAGACGGACTCAGAGGGCAGAATCAAGAGCTCATGGAGTCTAGCAAAGAGCCACAGAGAAAAACTCTCAGGGAGTATGACTGGCAATGTGTGCCTGGTATTTCAGAATTGATATGGACCCGGGACTACTAGGTTCTTTCTATTTTCCCACCATGTTGAATGGGAATATCTACAGCAATTATCCAATTCTTGTCCCACAATTTTATTTTGGGTATTGGAGAAATAGAAAAAATATCTTTTTAGGTCAGGTATATCACATATCATTGTGACACATTATAAGAATGAGTGTTCAAGGAGCTGTATTGGAGGAATTATGCACCTATACCTAGATCTTGTTTAGATGGTGAGATTTTGGACTTTAAGCTGATGTAATTATGGAATGTGATTTTTTCAGTCTTGGAAGAATGACTATATTTTGCATGTGGGAGGAAGGATATAAATTGTGGTCTGAAGATAGATTGTGGTAGATTATATTTTTCTTTTTTTTTTTTGAGACAGAGTCTCACTATGTTGCCCGGGCTAGAGTGAGTGCTGTGGAGTCAGCCTAGCTCACAGCAACCCCAAACTCCTGGGCTCAAGCGATCCTCCTGCCTCAGCCTCCCGAGTAGCTGGGACTACAGGCATGCGCCACCATGCCCGGCTAATTTTTTCTATATATTTTTAGTTGTCCAATTAATTTCTTTCTAATTTTAGTAGAGACGGGGTCTTGCTCTTGCTCAGGCTGGTCTCAAACTCCTGAGCTCAAACAATCCGCTCGCCTCCCAGAGAGCTAGGATTACAGGCGTGAGCCACCGCGCCCGGCCTGTGGTAGATTATATTTTTCAATGATGGCTGTGACAAGACTTCCTATCTCACAATTTTTTCGTACAATATGCCTTTAATGCTGTTCTCATGAAGAGGTTTTCCTTACCCTTGAATCTGGGCAGGATTGTGACTATTAACTCTATATGACTTTTGAGAGTAGGTCAGAGAGCATAATGTATTTTTCTAGCTCATTTAGGATGCTTGCTGTTAAAACCTAGCCACTATGCTTGTATAGCCGCAAGAGAACTGCTGTGGAGAGGCCCATGTGAAGAAGAACATAGGCCCCTGGCTACAGGCTGATCGACCTCTCTTCTGACAAACAGTACCAACTTGACAATCATGCGAGTAACCATCTTGAATCTTTCAGCTGCCAGTTGAACCATTTCAGCTGATGCTATGTGGATTACTGTAGATTTGTAAGCAAAATAAATTATCATTTTTATTTAAGCATTATGTTTTGGAGTGATTTGTCACATAGGGATATACTACTGATATAACACAGAGTGTAGAATAAAATCAAGCTCCCATGCTGTCCTATGAGGCCCTGTATATCTGCTTTCTAACTACTCCCCAAGCTCATATCATACCATTCTTTACTGTGCTTACTTGTTCCCATTACACTCACTTTTCTCCTGTTTTCTAAAATCTAGCTAGTTCTTGCCTTCATGCTTTGTCATTGTCACTCCCTGATAAGAATATTCTTTGTCCAGATCTTGTAATTGAGGTCAAAGTTTCTGGATAACATTCTCAGAAATAGATTCTCTGACTACTGAACCTAAAGTAACCCGCCAAGTGCTCTAGCCTATTTCCTTATTTATGTTCATCATGACTTCCATATCTATTTATACATCTATTTATCTACCTAATCCAGATTTCTTGTATCCCACTACAAAGGCATAAGCTCTATGAGAACAGAAAAATTGTTTTATTATTTAACTCCATTACCTGTGACAGTGCTTATTACATAGTAGGAACTGCATAAATATTTCTTAAGTGAATGAACCAATGGAAATAAATATTAATTCAGTTTTACACTATAGAGCAAAATAGAAGTCCAAGATTTAACCCAATATGTATTATAAAATAATACTTGAAAAAATTAAATCCATTAAGTTGACTTAGAAAAATGTTCACAGTATTGTAATATTTTGAAAAAGAAATTGATTTCTATACCACCTGGATCATCTCTATAAATTTTCTCATATAAATAAACAGTATAAAATTTTCTGATAAAATTGAACATAATAGTTATTTGATTTTTGTCTCCTTATATGTATCTTTTACTTCATGTAAGACAAACAAAAATATAATTCTGCAATGTTCACTTTTTAATGCCAGGTTTTGAGTTTAATGTTAAACGTTAAAAATTCTTTTTTAGAGAAGAAGTAATTATTGATAATGGTCAATAAAAGACTTTGATTTTAAGGAATTTGGAATGCATATTCCTGGCATAATAGAGAGATAGCTTTGTATCTAATCAATGTGTAAAATTGAAAAATAATTTTAATTTAATTCCTTGAAGTTTATTTCTTTGCACATCAAAGCCTGAGTAACAAAGCTAGTGCACAAATATAGTTGGAATAATACTTCTCACCAAAAAGTAGTCCCAAAATAAGTCAGAGGAATTCCCCTAGTGATTTTAACCCGAAGAAGGAGCTATAGGCTGAAATCTTAGTATCTAACTCTGAAAGAGTCAGGAGATCTGTTTATATCATAACCTAATATTTGCAATTTTTTTTGACTTTCCTTGGGATTTCCTCAGACATATTTTACTGAGGGAGGTACACAAAATCACAGCCTTAGGCCAGGAGACTATTTTTTTCTACTCTGAGACATCCATTTGCCTGTTCTGAACAACCTCTACTGTTGGCTCTTGCACAAGAATCTCCTGAGAGTAGTAGCTGCTAAACTCTAATTGCCTATTATTTCTTGCTCATAATCTTACTCCTTTGGTGAGAGTGAGAGCTTTAGCCTTCAATAGATGTTGCACTTATATATTATTCTATTAACCTAATCATAATGCAATTCCACTTAAGCACAGACACAACAACAGCAATCATTACTTGATTCTAATTTCTAGTTCACTGTAAATAAGCCAGCCTATGCTTTTACTAACCAATTTCCAGTGAATATAAATAATAACATATATTTAGCTATGCCTAACTCTCCCCAATGAGTGAAAAGATTGTATTTACTTGTGCTTATCTTGCAGCTTCCCAGGATGTCCCATTAATTTCCATAGTGTTCCCTTAGGCTATTATGAGCAGTCACTTTCTCCACCACCTGCTTCCAGCTATCTGCTCTTTATCTTTTTCTTTAGACTCTTAATTGGCCATCTTCTTCTATTAGCGACAGCTCTTTTGGTGATCTAGCTTCCTTCACTTACCTTCTGATACCTTCATAGCATCTTCCATATGTCTCTGCATATATTGTTTGCTTTATGCCATACTACATTTGTAAAATACATAAAAGATCTCTAGTATTTTTATTTTATAGATGATAAAACTTAAGTAAAGAAGATAAATAGCTCACCAGAGGCCATGATTTGTGGGCCTTGTAGTAGGTTTAATGGGAGGAAAGTAGAGGTGAAATGCCAAAATAGAGAGATTAGAGAGAGTTGAGAAGAGTGATAGAGACCTAGAAAAGTGGGAGTTAAATGGTCCAGGGCATAAAATGATGTGAGGAACAGTAGAAAGAAAAACAGGAGAAGACCTTAAAATTGATGCATCTTCTCTCCTGATAACTTCAAGGTGCATTTTGATTTGAAATCTCTATCACTTCATTGCACAGGGACAGAGGAAAGAAAATACATACAGAACACTTATCTGTTCCTGACGCTTCCCAAATTCACAACACTCCTAAGACATTGAGAGAAAAAAATATTATGAAAATTGCCTGTTATTGCCATTTCTTTTCATTCCTCCAAACACATTTTATAAATCCAATTTTACATATTGTTTAACCCTCTCTACCTAACTTGATATTGTTCTGCTGCCACATTCTGTTTCTTAAATATTAAACACATACATTTCAGTGGCCCCAAATTATGTGTTTGTTATATTTTGCCTATTTGGAGATAAAAAAAAAGTGATTTTAAATAAGATCATGGTCTCTAATATTATCACCTGCATGATATCATCGACAGTAGACTTAAGAATGCTGAGGCTCCATTTGCTGTAAATTTATGTTTCCCCTGGTCCTCTCTATCACACCCAGGGTTGAGTCCCTGTCCAACTTTTTCTTTTGCTTATTTGCAGGGCCACTGTGAACAGCTGCAGAGTTTGTATATGATGCAAATCCAAGGGGTGCTCTGGCATTCTGAAGTATAGGAGCTGCAAAATTATGTCTAATAACTCTGCGTCAGCTCCTTATAACAGTTTCTGTTAGGGCCCTCAGCAGAGCATACTCCAATTACTGCAAAGAGAAAACAAACCTAAAACAAGTAATAAACAGAAGATTCATTTGATGAGTATGTACAGTGGGCTAGGCTGTGTTATAAATGTTGGAAAATCACAAGTGGATAGTAAAGACCAGCTCCATCATTATGGAGCTTACATTCTAGTATGGAAAGGGGCAGATAATAATCAAATCAAATCAAATAAAGCAAGATGTTGGAGAGTAGTAAATACTATGAAGGAAAATAAAGCAGGATAATTGGATAGAGAAACATAGATGCTGTTTTAGAAAAAAAAATTCCTTATAAGTGGACATATCACAGAAAAGAGGATACTCTGCTAAGAATGTATATCAACAGAAATCGGAATGAAGTGAATAGGTGAGCCTGCCATGCATGTATGTGGAGGAATAGCATTTCAGGGCAGGGGAAGAGCAAGTGCAAATGCCCTGGGAAAAAGAGTGTGCTCAGATGCTTAAGGAATAGCAAGGGGATGCTGTGGCTGGGTGACAGTGAGCAACTAGGAAAATGATAGGCAATGACACAGAGGAAGCTCGAGATAAGACTGAATAGGGACTTATAAGCCGTAATAAGCATATAGAAATTTATTCTAAGTGTGATGAGAAATCATTGAAAGGTTTTGAGCAAGAGTAACATACAGAAGTTGTCCAGGTTATATATGATGGTGGCTTCAACTGGGGTGGTGGTGGTGGAGGTAGCGATAAAAGTGAAAACAAGAACATGCTTAAGGTAACCCTGGTTACTTTTGTTCTATTATTCACTGGGGGATGAGTTATGAGGTTTGAGAGAAAGAGAGGAATGAAACATGATTGCAAGACTGTAACTGAGCAACGAGATGAATTGTGGTACCATTTTTTTTAATGGGGAATATTGGGATACAAGAAAGTTTGAGGGCAGAAGACAACAGGAATTGAAGGATTATGTTTGGAGATGTTGAGTTTGAAGTGCTTAAAAGACATCCAATTAGTAGTTATTGCAGTTTGTATTGGTTCAATTGAGCTAATTTGGAGTTGTGTTTCCCCAAATTCCTTTATCTAAATAGTTCCAGATAGGTTAAAAGAGACATTTTGGGACATATTTGAAAGGCAGAAGTGAAAC
>NW_012150530.1:237100-237967 GCF_000956105.1 Propithecus coquereli | reverse complement strand
TAGTAAACATCTCTCCCTCCCTTTGACTTCCTTTTTCTGAGACACTATACTCATATTTTCTATCAAGGTGGTATTCTTTCTTACTGCATTGTCTAGTAAACTTAGCTTTGCTGGATCAATATTTCTGGAGCCATTTTAGGGAGTTTGTAGTCAATGGAAGAGAAATAAATGAATAAATATTAAAAAAATATTATTTTAATAAAGGAAAAGTGACAAGTCTTTTTTACAGAGAAATTCCGAATATTGTATGCAGATACTCTCATCTCAGGAGGTGGAGATTAATTCTTATTCTTTGTACTTCCTCATTGAAGGTGAACTAGACTTACTGATATCCTTCAAACAATAGTGCAAGTAAAGAAAAGCATGATAAATTTTATCGTGGGAAAATCTTGGCAAACACTACCCCAACCAAATGATGAAGATTAACATCACCAGGGATGCCATGTGGACACCATTATCCCCTTAATATCATGTGATGAAAACAGTATTGCCTCTGCGATATTATTTCAAATAACTCATAACCCTGGTCTAATCATGAGAAAAACAACACAGATCCATGTTTGGGGACCTTCAACAGGACACCTGCCCAGATTGTCTCAAGACTTTCCAGGTCAGGAAAGAGTGAGAAACAGTGACAGACAAGAGGACTCTGTGGAAATGGGACAATTACATGTAGTGGGCAGTGTGGATTAACTTCTGGATCAGTAAGAGGACACTAATAAAAAACTGATGAAATCCAAATCCGTCTGGAGTTCAGTTACAGTAATATTCTATTAGAAAAAAAATTAAGACTGAGAGCAAAAGAAATCCTACTTGCTAAATAAATGAGAAGAAACATATCTGACAACTCTGATTAGAAATGGAGAA
>NW_012150530.1:235406-236611 GCF_000956105.1 Propithecus coquereli | reverse complement strand
CTGAGGTGAAGCAGCTTTTGATATGCAAACTAACACATTCACATATTCCTTCAGGGCAAAGCCCTGCAAAACTCCTGAGACCATTTCTGTCTCTAATATAGTTATATTAATTTATGGAGTGACAATTAATGAAGTATACTGGAGGGGTCAACAATCAGTATCTCTAGATGTAAATTAAAGGAGTAAAAACCCTACATCAGTAAACGGTAGATTATTTGATTTCTACGTGAGAAGTAGAAGACATTCAAATAAAGCATTATTAGAAGTAATTGGAATTCTAACACATATACGTAATTTTTGTGTGATCCTTGGTAAGACAATGTTAGGAGAAAAACGTTCTCGTTAATTAGAAAACAACTATAAAATGTGTAGAAATATTATAAGCATGAAGTTAAGATTTTCGTGCAAAAATTACAAACCTTTATTGAAGAACTAAGTAAAACATGCAAAAACATAAGAATATGAGGTATATGTCAAATGAATCTGCATACCCAGTACAACTCTAATAATAGAAGATAAGAGAATAAAATTTGAAGTTAAAAGCAAAAATAGCACAAATTTTTTTTGAAAATAAAAATACTTTATTATTTGTGGTAAAGAGGAAATCAAAACTGAAATTGTTGATTATTTATTTCAAAATGAATCTTACAACATATCAAATCATAGCATATCAAAATGATACTCTAAAGAAATTTTGTAACACTAAATATATTTTTAAAGCCTGAAAAATAAAATTTGCTTTCACCTCAAGAAACTAGAAAAATGACAAAAAATCGAGAACTGAAACCAATATAATTTCTTGTCCTTTTGTTAAATAAAACTGGAACCAAGTGTATTTTCTCATCCCTTTATTAATAAATAATACTGAGAACAAGCAAAATAAGGCAATTACTTGCTCTAGGAAACACTTTCTCTTTGAAAATAAGACCACGAACCAAATAAAATAACTTTTTAATAAAAACTAACAGCTTGTTCATCAATACTCATTTCAAGACCCTGGCTTCATGTTGCCTGTCAATCCAAAACTATTTCCTAAACCATGCTGAACCCCAATCAACTTCCCTTCTGGCAAGACTAGCTTTAAAATCACCCGGTGCAGGTACTAAAACCTAGTAAACATCTCTCCCTCCCTTTGACTTCCTTTTTCTGAGACACTATACTCATATTTTCTATCAAGGTGGTATTCTTTCTTACTGCATTGTCTA
>NW_012150530.1:233087-234351 GCF_000956105.1 Propithecus coquereli | reverse complement strand
ATACTTTTGAGTTGGTAAGAAGAGAAAGTACCTGATGTGTTACATTTATTCCTTCTAAAGGTAACCATTGTTCAAAAGATGTGAATCTCATGGTTCAGAACCCGAGGTACTCAAAATGCATTAGACACATCTATGCTGACATTGGAAAGCTGGTTTGCTCACATTATTAAAATATGTTACCTTACCGCATTGTTTTTTCCAAGAAAAGTAGGTGCATTCATAGAAACATAACCCTGAAACTTTCTGAAAATTTATACTGAAGAGAGAAAAATCAAATCCTGTCTTTAGGAGTGGTGATCATCTCATTTTCAATATTTAATAAGGTGGCAATTTATGTTTATGACACTGTCAATTTTTTTGATCTGCATAAAGCTTCTCTTTTAAAAATTTGTTTATTGGTACATAATATTTGTACATACCTATGGAATACAAATGATATTTTGTTACATGTATAAAATGTATATTGATCAATTCAGGGTATTTAAGATACCTATCACCTCAAGTATTTGTGTGTGAGGAACATTATCTTTTTTACTTCAGGTAGATTTTGTTCAGCCTCTCAAAATAATCAGCTACGTCTAACTTATAGTAAGAAGCAACTGGAAACTTTTGTGTGGTGTTGTAGTTTTCTTTTGTAGAACTATGTTAAGATACTACTCTAGGATACCCTTTTAAGAAGCTGAGGTAAGAGATAAATTACTCAAAATATTTCATTAACGCATCTCCTGATAGTCCACTCAGCTAGTTCAGGGGTCAGCAAACTACACTACACAGACTCAGTCTGGCCCTCCACATATTTTTGTAAAGAAGCCTTATCAGAACACAGGCATGCCCATTCATTTATGAATCATGTATGGCTGCAGTTTTGCTATAATAGTAGAGATGAGTAGTTACAACAGAGACTTTGATTTGCATAACCTAAAATATTTGCCATCTGGCCCTTTACAGAAAACATTTGCTAACTCCTGAACTAAACTAATTGATTATGGTGTCCTTCCCTCTCACTATAATAAACTAATACCCTGAAATTGTAGAGAGTATATATAGACTACAGAAGCATTTTTTTATACTTGAGAAATGTAAAGAATCCCTTAGAAGGACGAAAGGTATTCTCCCAGATGACGAATAATGACTTAAATTACTTGTATTATATAGTTTCTTAAATCTGAATAAATGTATATCTAGGTATGCACTCTTTATATTTATAGCTTTAGTTTATTCCAAAACATATTTAAATTATATAGACATGAAATTAATATTAAAT
>NW_012150530.1:228308-231142 GCF_000956105.1 Propithecus coquereli | reverse complement strand
AAGTTTTTATAATTTTGAATTTTTATTAATCATTTCCACAATATACTTAAATTTAATATACAGATAAATTTTATCACACATGCAATGGCCACATTCATATCAAGAAAGACATATTAACCCCATCTGATATGGTAGCATCTTTTACATTTCCCTTTTTTCTCAGAATAGACTGTGGCACATTTCAAAATAGATTCCCTTTAGTTCATGACTTGTTCAGTTGCAAATTCATGTAAACTACAGAACCAGTTTGGCACCTGCTGTGATCATGAGTCTACTGCTGTTTCTCTAATCAGAAAACATTCCTATTAGATAAACCATCTGGCTTGAAAAGCATCCTTTTTGCATTCAAAATGGTTTTGTTAGAATTCAGCCAAAGTATATTTTAAAAGGAAAGATATGTCAGCAAGACCAGTCTGTTTACTAACCGAACAGTCCTCTATTAAAATACCATTTGCTGGATAAAAGCCATGAAATGAAAATATTATACCACATGAACATATTCTAGTTACATGTGAAAATGTGGGTGTTGATGACCTTTGTCTAAGGCCATACACTGAAATCTGTCGAAATTTAGCCAGCCATAGTCATCATCTGAACAGAGCTAACTAAATTGCATGTTACTTTGATTGCAATCATTTCCATTGAAGTGTGACATATGAATGTTGCTTCGTGATCATCAGTATTACCTGTGGGTACTAGGGTACTACTTGGTTATTGAATGAATCATGTTTATTCTTATGGATATGAGTCATTTTTATTTTATGCTCATATTCTTCAAGCTATATGTATTTTGTACCACAGTCAAATAACAATAGCGATATAATGTTACTTCAGGAATAACTTATAGGAAACCAGAATATCTAACCTTAATATTTTGAGTGAATTTTGAGCATTATGATGATGAATATTTAATTTTCTGATCAGGCACAACTAATGGGAAAAATTGTTGAAGCATGTTGACTCTTAAAATTAGTTAAGACTTAATGGTCATTAGGAAAATATGGATGCCAAAAGAAATGCTGCTTGTCGATCTCTTTAATTAATATGTTTATCAAAATTTTATTGTATGAACACTCTTGCTAAGATGTTCTTAGTTTGATTTCAAAAACTAGAGACATGGTTTTTGCCTTCAAAGAGTTTGTCTCAAATTGAAGAAGCAAAACAAATACATAAAACAAACTGCCTAGTTATGAAGAAGAACCTGTGGATTTTTTAGATTAAATTGAAAATAACATAGCGATCAGAAAAAGAAAAACCCAAATGGAGGAGGTGGAATTTAAACATTTTTTTTTTTTTGATGGACAAGTTAGAATTAGAGGAATAGATGGCAAAAGGGTAAGACACTTTGAGGGAACACAACGAGAATAGCAGAAATGTAGGATATGGGGAAAATTATCTTTTATATATAGTGTATAATGGCGTGTGGATTTGGACTTGTCATATTTAATGTGTTGATAGCTATCCAGAGTTCATACAATATGAGTCAAATAATTTAATACCCATGGAAATCAATACTCTCATTGTTTTGCTTTTATTTTCTCAACTGGATTTCGAACTCACCCACAGGGCAAACATTGTATTCTGGAGTACATAGTCATTTATGATGCCTTTTTGTGGTATTCACATGATATTTTTCCCAAGAATGAAAGTTTGAATTGGTATGTAATAAATGCCAGTTATGTGATTGCTTTTGGGGATTAAAATTACCACTGTCACTTTCTGCTTAAAAATCCAAACCTCTTTGTTGTAGGCAATTCCTAAACTGAGTGAAGTAACTTTATTAAATTAATGTAAAGGTATGATTATTGCTAAAATGAAAAAAACATGATAAAATTGGAGAATCCCTGCGAATCCTAACAACCTCCTCAAATTACCTTTTCTATCCTCCCTTATCATTCCTTTTTTGATGGCTTTAAATTCTCAACATTGAAATCACTCTTTTAGAAAGTACAGCAGACGTGAAATCATTGTCTCCAGGAAGCTACCATGAACACACTATGTATTATTTGGAACTGTTATGCATTATCTGAATCTAGAAATAGGTGTTGGGATACTTTGCCATCACACTATTAACAGGGACATTTTCACTGGGTTTAGTAGCTGACAACTTTGAAAGCAGAGAAGATAATTTATTCTGAAAGAAAATGTTGAAGTACAGTCAAATTTTAGTAGGCAGGGAAAAAATATTATCAGTTTATAGGACTGGGGAAGAAGCACCATAAGCAAGAAAGCTTAGGGAAAGGTAAGCTATGTCAAAACAGATCTACCTGCATACTCAGTGTGCATGTGTGTGTGTTCATATATGTGTATATGTATAACTGAGTGTGTCTTACGTAAATGTCTTGTCACCTATAACTTAAGGTAGAAAAAGTACAAAAATAAAACCTGAAAGAATGAATAGTCATTTAATCTCAATATAAGTGTTTTTTACTAAGGAGTACATTTGCAGTGGGCACTCAATACCTATTGAGTACAAGGCATGATATTCAGGTGATAGGTATACTAATATCTCACCACTACACAATTTCACCACTATACAGTTTACCTATGTAACAAAAATCTATATGTACCCCTTAAATCTATTGAAGTAAAATAAAACAAAGACTTCACACAAATAAATTACTTAGCAAAAAAAAAAATCTGTTTCTGATAAACATTTAGGTTAATAAAACTAACATGTACCATTTATGGATCATTTATATATACCAGATACTGTGCCAAGTGTTTATGTATTCATAGTTTATAATTTAATTTTTTCCATACTCATATGATTTTAATAAATGAGGAAACTCTCACACAGAGCTCCAATAGCTTCTGTAATGCCATAGTACAGG
>NW_012150530.1:226006-227458 GCF_000956105.1 Propithecus coquereli | reverse complement strand
GCTCTTGCTCAGGCTGGTTTCAAACTCCTGAGCTCAAACAATCCACCCGCCTCGGCCTCCCAGAGAGCTAGGATTACAGGCGTCAGCCACCGTGCCCGGCCTCAATAACTGATTTTTAATTGTGAACAGGTGACATATCAGAGAGAGGATAGAGAAAAGGTTTTTCTTTATTTAAACCTCCCTGAAAATTCTGATAAATCCCTTTCCTCCTCCCTTTACCCGGCCTAGTTGATAATCATAATTTCTATTGACAGATCTTCCTTACAGGGCTGTCTTGTGAATATGAATGGTGTGGTGGCAGCAGAAAAAGGTTGAGAAGCATTGATTTAAGTAGGGTTGAATCACATGATGTTAACTGCCTGAAGAATAGCTTTCAATTCACTCAGCTTTTGTGACATGCTTTTTGAAACAAGCTTTGAAACTTGCTGTAGAATGTAATCCTCTATAGTGAATGTATTAGTCACTCCAAGTGCCCTTGATATGAATCTCCAAATAAGAAATTGTTTGCATAGCAAAATGCCAAGAAAAAACAATGTGCCTCCCTTGAGGAACAGGAATATTCTCTCTGTTCAGTGTGAGTTTTTTATTTTTCCCCCCACTAGAATGTAAACTCTGTGAACAAGAATTTTCTGTGTTTATTCAGTACCTAGAATAGAGTCTGACACATGTAGTTACTCAATAAATATTCACTTGCTGCATGAATGAACGAAGTAATAAAGTTTTTACCCCTTAAAACAAAACATTATATTGTGGTGTCATCAAACAAGTTCCTAGAATATATTTGTTGTTTCAATTTTATGAACAACTATTGTACATTTTTATGAGCACGACATTTATGGTAGTCTTATTTTATCAATATGGTTAGCAAAATTGGGCCTGTAATGAATTATTTAAAAGATATTCTTTTATTGTATCTTAATAACTCACAGATATTTCTACAGTATCAGTAACTAAAAACTGTATTTTTCACTGTGTGGTTACTTTTAAATTTTCTAAATTATCTAGTGAGAGGAAAATAAGCTTTTAGTTAATTTTTCTTCTTTTGGCCAATTTTTCTTTTTTTAGCCAACAAATTCCTAAAGGTAGTAGTTGATATATTCTGCAATATTGAGTTAACTTGTCAAGAATACAAATTACAAACTGATTTGCTCTTTCTTGATAATCTTAATGTAGTTAGGCATAATGCATGAATATGTAATAGTATGCTTGTGAAGGAAGATGATGGGTTGAAGGAAACTGGGAACTTCTCTAATTTTCTCTTCAGGCAGTGTTTTTTATCAATATTTTCAAAGGAAATAATCACCCCTATTTGATAACTTGAAATTCTTGCCTATAATTTGATAGAGTATGGCATTAACAACCTCCCTAAAATGTCTGTCCATCATTGACAATTTTCAGATATTTTTAAGATTTGAAACTACTATTACAAGATGTTGTTATCTTTGACATTCA